>NW_021604588.1:23884298-23903444 GCF_004785775.1 Grammomys surdaster | reverse complement strand
CACTGGTTATCCACCTCAGGAAAGCCTGTGCACTGGTTATCCACCTCAGGAAAGCCTGTGCACTGGTTATCCACCTCAGGAAAGCCTGTGCACTGGTTATTCACCTCAGGAAAGCCTGCACACTGGTTATTCACCTCATCACTGTCACTTTCCTGGGAGGTTTTGCAAAGTGACTCCTATCCTTCCCTGCCCCTAGCCCATCTCTTCTGAATTTCCATTTCTCTGCACTCTTTCCAAAAAAATATCTTTGCTGGGTGTATGGGTGGCATTGGCTTATTTCACAAGTGACCCTGTTCCACTGACTTTCCTTATTAAAGTAGCTCACTGAATCGGGAGTGGAGTGGCAGTTGCACACCTTTAATCACAGAAAAAAAGGAGGCAGAGGCAGATGTATCTCCCAGAGCTCAAGGCTAGCCTGGTCTGAATAGGCTGCTTAATAGAGTGATCTTATCTCAAAAAAAAAAAAAAAAAGGTAGTCCATTGTATAGTGTCTTCCTGGAACCATTTATCATTTGATTAACACATCAAGCCCCTTTTGTGGGTCTTGCCCAGAGCTCATAACCAAGCAGTTCGTGCTAGCTATCAACATCCTGTCATTGTCATTTCTGGTCACTGGGGATGCCGTATGAACAAACCCAACCCAACCCCAGGCTTGAGAAGCCTCCCCCATGGTCTGGACTGTGGTTTTGCTGAAGATCACTTCTTACCTCCCCACACCTCCTCCCCCGTCCCTCCCTCAGTGTTCCAGCCCAGGTCCTCCACTGGCATCTCATCTTCAGGACAAGCTTAAAGTAGTGGCTACAAAGATGCCTGCTTTGTCAGATCCCAGGAGTGCCGGGACCAAACCTGGAATGTTCCAGGGAAACCGGTCAAATCAGTTTCACTGAGATCCTCTAGAAACTTCTTCCTCACCCACCACCAACATGGACAGCTCTGAGTCATCACTCACAATACGCTAAGGGCTAATGACAGGGTGACTCTCTGGCTAGAGAACTCCAACTGTCTTCAGGGTGGAGGGCCCAGGGCAGCAACTTCGAAAATACTTGTTAATTGCTCAGGAAGTTGAGAGTTCTTGACCTCATAGGTTTGCCTGACTCTCATCCTCTTACACTGTGAAGCCTAGTTCTGAGCCACCGGTCGCCCCTGCTAGTGAGGAGCAGTGGCCTTCCACAATGGCCAACAGCAAAGTAATTGCTTTTGAGAAGAAAAAGAAAGCAAAGTTCATTATTTTCTAAATTTGCTTTTCTATTGAGAATGTAGGAGTCTGAAGAGCTGTATTCAAATGTTCCCTCCCCTCAGGCCAAAGCCTGTTGATTGCGAAGCTCTCATCTCAGTCTCCCTCACTCCCTCAGGCCCCTCAGCCACAGCCGACTTTCTCCACTCTCACATTCTTGTCCTCTGATGCCCCAGCTTGACTCCTGTTTCCCTTCCCATTTCCTGGCACATTTTATTTTATTCACTTTCCAAGTCTTAGGATTCTTCCGAGTGGCCCCATTTCTCCTTCCACAGATACACACACACACACACACACACACACACACACAAACACACACACACCATATTCAACGCATTTCCTCTGGGCCCAGTGCATCGTCATCACACAGTCAACCCAACCAAGCATCCAATTGTCTCCTCCCAGGATCCAAACATAAGCCTGGCTCACAGCGGCTCTCAGTAAATGGCACCGTGGGACTAGATCATCTGTAAGAGTGCTTGCTAACAAGCTTAATGACCTGAGTTTGATCCCCAGAACCCACATATCAGAGGAGAGAGTGGACTCCTGCAAGTTGTCCTCTGACCTCAACATGCTATGGCACCTGCCATACATACCCTACAATCAATCAATCAATCAATAAATGTGGAGAGTAGCATGTGACTGCTTCACTGACGTATTAAATAGCCATGGAGTATTTGTTGAGAATCTACTAAGTGTCAAGCTTCTGGGCCGTGTCACCATTATGTCATTCAGCCTTAGGTCTGATCACTGCTGTCTTAGGTGCTATCTCAGAGGCTTGCTTGCTAACTTGTCAAAGAATGCACATTTAGAATGACACTGGGCTCAGAGACTCCAAACTCTGTTCCTTTTCTTCCTAATTTCGGGCTTTAAGCCACATAAATCCATGTTATCTCCAAAATTTAAACTCCAGAACTCAAGGCAAAATGTGTTTCTTTGACCTTAGGTAAGTCATTCTGCCATGCTTGGTCTCAGTTTTGTCAAAGGTAAACTGGGGATTGGGAGAAACTGTATAAACTACAAAGAGAGAAAAAGAGAGAGTTCAAATTCGGACAAGATTGAGCAGCTTTGTGTAGCAGATAGCCATGCTGGGGACTGACCGGGTACTGTGCAGTAACCACAGAACGAAGAACACCAGCCACAGCTAAGCTTGATTTTGTTTGTTCTACTGTGGGGTAAAAGGAATTTGTCATCAGCAGAAACGGCACTTGCACAGTCGACTGGCTGCTCTCTGGGAACAGGCTGCAGTATGATCCTGTCTGGTGGAGGATGACCCTGTCTGGTGGAAGGTTAGCCAAGGCTCCAGATAGCCTCACAGACAGCAGGTAGGTGCGGGCTGGGCCCGCTGGTGCTGTCCAGGGCCACCGAAATTCCTGATGAGCATTCTAACACCAAATTGAATCCCAAATTTTTTCTTTTCTAATATTTTATCCTTGAACTCACTCTATAGCAGGCCTTGGACATGCTGATCCTCCTGCCTCAGCTTCCTCGGTAAGCTTACAGGCTGGCATCACCACCAGGCCTAGCTCTGAATGGGTTTGAAAATAGGATATCTTCAGCTTGTTCACATGGTTATCCCTTCACCATAAGCTGAGAAACATCAAGCATTTGGCCGGTTTTTCCTCATCCTGGAAATGTGTGGAGCCAGTATGGCTTCAGCCTGGACAAGTATGCGCGGGCCCAGCAGCTATAAGCCACCGTGCGAGTGTTCTAGTGTGTGTGTGTGTGTGTGTGTGTGCAAAACGCTACTGAGCCTGCCAGAACTCTGGGTGTTTCTGGACACTGGGTGTTCATTAACTGGCTCCAGACATGGGCTGCCCTCTTTCCCCAGGGAGCTGACATCAGGCCAATTCCCATGAATCCCAGCAGCAGAGAGCTTTCCCAGGTTCGGCTGCCCATTCCTGCTTGCTGGGGGCATACCCAGGCTTTGCTAGGCCTCCTGCTCCCAGCCGTAAGCTCTCCCATGGCCCGAACCCCAGCTCACAGCTTCCTCTGCTGCTGACTGTGTTGCTTGGTCCTCGGTGCTGCCTTCTGGAGAGAGGCAGAGTCCTCATGATGATGTCCTCACAGGTTCACAGCAGCAAGAGAGAGAACACAGAACTGAGCATTAAAGGAGGGTGCTGGTGTGGACCTCCACAGATGAGGGTACGGGTGAAGGCTGACCCTCTCACCCACCCACACCCAACCCAGCACCCTGGCAATAGCCACTGGACCAATCTGAAACCATCTGGTGCCTCAGGTCAGGACTGCACAAGATCCGTGAACCAGGAGGTGGCGGTCCCTTAGTCCAGACAGGCCGTGTGACTGGAAGAGAGAGGGAGGGACACAGAGTCCTAGAAATCTCAAGGTGGGTATAAAGGTGGACTAGGGGTGGGCTGAGGAAAGCGTGGGCTTGTAGGAGAAGGAAGGACTAGTAGAGCCGAAAGGCCCGGAAGTCAGCTCCTGCTACCACAGGAAGCAGAGACTCAGGAGGCCTCTCATTGGTTTCCTTCCTTCCTGGCCCCGCCTTTGAGGAGCGCCTCTCACCCCAGAACACACAGCCGCCACCCCTCCTCCCAGCCTCCCCAGCGCAGGGGTGCCCTGCTCTGCTTAGACCCAGGGACACTTCCAGACCAGCTGTTTCCACCCAACAAGAGAGAGGGAAGAACCCCAAGTCACTGCTCCCCAATCTGGGGACCTCAGGGAAATGAGCTGGGTTCTAGACAGCACAGGAAAAATCGGCACATTCTGGGCCAAACAACCTGCAAATAAGCATTTCGTCTGCCTCGTACTGTCCACAGCCCTCTCTCCAAGACTCTGGGGTTCTCTCAGCCCCATATCCCACGTGAGAAGATGGCGGGTCTTACAGTTTGGCAGGTTTCCTCATTCCCTGCCCCTGTCCCTCCGACCTCCCTCGACCTCCCAGTATCCAGGTTTCTCAGCAGTCAGGGCTGAGGCTGTAGCCTTAGAGGCTGCATCCCCAACAGAACCTGTTCTCCTATTCCTTCAGGCCTCACAGGAGTAAGGAGGTGGCTGGAGAGAGCCTTGACACCTTGCAGAGATCCGAAGAGGCTCCAGGCTGAGCAGCAAGGGTCCACTCCTCTCTGGCAGGTCACCTGACTGAACCCAAGCAAGACCACATCCACACTGTTAGTTTTTGCCTTGGGGGAGAAAGCTCCTGGGGTCAGGCAGGGTGAGATCCAAGAGAAACAGCAGGAGGATGTATAAACCCTGAACCCAGATCAGCAGCTGGTTTAGAACACAGCACCCCAGGGAGCCAAATGTCAATAGGGGAGTATCAGAAGCTGCACTGCTGGGTTCACAAACAGGCTCTTTCCCAGGGATTGCCTCTGTCCTCTGTTCCTGAGTCCTGTTGGGCTGTCCTGTGTAGAGGATCCATAGTAACACTCTAGCTCCTATCCTGACAGGACTGGGGTGACACATCTGTCATCAGTTGTCTGGGACAGCAGCAGCAGCTCACCCTAGTTAGCCCTGTGTCTCCGATTTCTCGGTGGTCTTCTCTCCTAGCCCCAAATCAGGGCTTCCCCAAGCTTGGCCCAGACTCAAACAACCTGGCCACAGCTCCTAGGGTAGAGAGGAAGCCACCCTCCAGCCTGACAATGCCTGCAACAGGAAATTCTTCAGCAGCTTTCAAAGGCACAGTCACCAGGGGAAGGAAGTCTCATGGGGTGAAGCCCAAGGTAGGCCTAGGCTTTCCAGAGGATGGAAGAAATGAGAACAGGCCTGGAGCCTGAGGAGAGGACCACCCACTGCCTGTGGCCTCACTATACCATCCAGAGTGCACAGTGAGCTGTCCTGGGCTGCTCTGAAGCCATCACCGGAGGACAGCCGAACCAGTAACCTTTTCCACACTAGTCACACTGATTCCAGTCTAGCCTCCAGGGGTTGGGGATAAGGTCTATGAGTGCCCAGCCCTCTGACACCAAGCAATACTTCAGCCCCAGCTCCAAGGTGAACCTCTCTTCCTTCCACACTTGAATGTCAGCAACAAGGCACCTCCATTCGAGTATACCTGTATTCCTCCGAACTCCTGTCTGTCAGTCGACTTTTCCTAACTGCTCTCAGAGAGACAATAGTGAGTCTGACGGTGACTGGGATAAAGTCAGGCCCACAACCACTCTCCATATCAACTGAAACAGGGAATCCCAGGAAAGTGGGGTAAAGGCCACATGTGCCTCTTGCCTTCGTTCCAGGCAGGGGGGCTAATGGCAGGAGCACGGACATCTGTGTTCGTCCTCTGCCCTTTGTTAATGTGATTTAGTGGGTGAGCCATGAGATCTAGGGAGGAGGGGAGACGGTGTCTACGCAGTCACCATTTAACAGACCAGGAAGTGGTTGGGCTCAAGGCTCAGGAAGGGACAGAGCTGGGATGGAACCCAGGGTCGACTACCCCAAAGCAAGCACCTTGAGCCACTGTTCTGGTCATTATTTTGTCATCCCCAAGTGTCTCCTCAGTCATGGGGACAGAGGTGAGTCCATAGAGTCGAGACTGCCTGGCTGTTTTCTGATCCTTCACTCATGCCCTGTAGCGAGTCCGTCAGTGGCATCAGTAGAGTATTTATGGCAGGTCTCTCTTGAAATTGGGAAGTGGGAAGTGAGCCTGGCGGTGGTGGCGCACACCTTTAATCCCAGCACTTGGGAGGCAGAGGCAGGAGGATTTCTGAGTTCGAGGCCAGCCTGGTCTACAGAGTGAGTTCCAGGACAGCCAGGGCTACAGAGAAACCCTGTCTCAAAAAACCAAAAAAAAGAAAAGAAAAGAAAAAAAATTGGGAAGTGGACTTCTCTTGAGTCCTGTGAACTCACTGCTGCTGGCCTCTCTCTGAGCTTTTGTCTTAGTTAGGGTTTTACTGCTGTGAACAGACACCATAACCAAGGCAAGATATTATAAAGGACAGCATTTAATTGGGGCTGGCTCACAGGTTCAGAGGTTCAGTCCATTATCGTCAAGGCAAGAGCATAGCAGCATCCAGGCAGGTGTGGTTCAGGAGGAGCTGAGAGTTCTACATCTTCATCTGAAGGCTGCTAGTGGAAGACTCACTTCCAGGCAGCTAGAGTGAGGGTCTTAAAGCCCACACCCACAGTGACACACCCACTCCAACAGGGCCACACATTCTAACCGTGCCACTCCCTGGGCCAAGCATATACAAACCATCACAGCTTTGTTTGAACAGGGAAGAGGGAGCAAAACCAGATTCTACTGGGGACACTTGCTGCCAGTCAGACGTTCATTCCAGAATTTAAAAAAGACAAAACACTTTATTTTTCCTGTGGGTGCACTGGAGATGTCTCTGTGACATGAGTGTAGGCCACTGGGATGTCTTCAGCTCTGAGCTCCTGGGGTGTGATTGAGCGTCCTTAGAGGGGCCCTGCCTAGAATTCTGGACACTTATTCTTCTACCCTTGACCCTGAATCTCTGACTCCTGAGGCAAAAAGAACTCTGCTAGGCCCATCTCGGATGTCCAATATAGTCCATCTGGTGGGTAACAGTCAGAAAGATCAGAAGACATAAGGTGTCTGCATGGGCGTACTTCTAGAAGTTTCCCTTCTAACAGACAGCTCAAATGCCCTTCAGGAGAACGAGCAAATGAGTTGATTCTGTGTGTGAGAAAGGGTGATCTACAGTGCATGACAATGAACATAGGCCTCATGGTTATTTCTCTACTGAGAAAGAGACCACACAAAAGAGGTCCCCACCAGGTCCCCACCTCTCTAAATGCCGAGAGCGGAAGACTATGACGCAGGCGCTGCCTCTTGCCCTGTGACGGAGGCATATCTTCTGAGAGCTCACAGAAGTCTGTAGGCTGCTGAAGTGAGTCACATGTTTGTATGTGTGGCGTGGTGTACTTGACATATGTAACACTCCATCTGGCTCCACACCGAGATTTGCAAACTTTATTATGTGTTAGCTTCTGCCCACCCACAGAGAAGTCAAAAATATGAGGTCATTTTTATATAGCTTAGGTTTTGTTTCAGATTCATTTTAGAAAAAGCTGGCGTGCTCCAGTCTAACCCAGGTCTGCCTTATTTGAGGCAGTACTACAATAATAGCAGCGTCCTCCTCAATGTCTTGGTTGACTCAAAGGCACGCATGCAAGGCTGACTACCCGTGCGCGTGCGTGCGCACACGTGCACACACACACACACACACACACACACACACTCTTATGTGTGTGGGTCTACAGCACTCACATATTGTATATATTTAATTAGTTCATAAACTACCAGGGGACAGTGATTGTTCGTGAAATTCCCACTAAACTGGTGAGGCACACCTTTAATCCCAGTACCGGGGGTGGGGGACAGTGCTGGTGAATCTCTGTGAGTTTAAGACCAACCTGGTCTACAGAGTGAATTCCATTCTTGGGATTGGAAATATACCAATAAAATATTGAAATCCCTATGGTGGCCGGGATGCCAGTCAAGGCTTGGGACAGTAGGTACCAGTGGTAGAAAAGACAGTTTCTAACTTGCACCGATGTGTTTATGAGCATGCTCCTGGCCTCACAGGCTGGACCTCAAGCTGTATGTCCGTGGGGTTGGGCAGGAAGGTAGACCTACACACAGCTCTTTCTTACCATATGACATTTACAGTCCAGGTGTGCTAACTACTTGCTGTTAAACCATGTGCTTCCCGAGGAAGCAGGGAAACCCCTCAAGAGGGCAGGTTACTTGGAGAGCCAGCGTGCTAAAAGGTTGGCGAGCTGCAGAATGGGCGAATGCTGCCCCTGGCGCAATGGCCATTCTTGGTCGTCAGCCTCACATACCTCCAAAGAGGTTGCCTCAATAAGATTGGCCTGTGGGCATGTCTGTGGGGTACAGCTCGGCTCACTCTGGGCAGTACCATCCCTAAGCAGGTGGGCCTGGGCAGGCCAGGGGAGGCAAACCGTAAGCAGCATTCCTCCGTGGTCTCTGCTTCCTCCAGGTTTCCACCTTGGGTTTCCTCCATGATAGACTGCATAACTTGTAAGCCAAGCAAACCCTTTCCTCTCCCCGTTTGCTTTTGGCCAATGTTTCACCAGAGCAACAGAAAAGCAAACTATAGCACGTGGTTGTGCCCTGGCTCACTAAATCTTGCATGTGTACATGAATGTGTACACACACACACACACACACACACACACACACACACACACACACACGGCAAAGACTAAGTAGTCTATCCCAGTTGGACAAAAAGGATTTTAGGTCTGTCCTTGCCTCTCGTCGAGCCCCTTTTATTCTCATTTTATAAGATGAGATAATCCAGTCTACGTCAGCCAGCCAGTGAATTAATTGAATGAAATGGGCCAGTGTTTGCTGGACCCCGGCGTCTGTGGAATAAATAGTAGCTACTAGAATTAAGTGGAGAGCAAGAGAGGGTGGACGCATTCAAAAGGAGGCACTCACCCACTCTTCACTCCTGCCGCAAGTATTGCTCGCCCACTTCCTCAGCTCACAGACAGAGCTTCAAACTCCTACACCTTCTGCCAAACAGGACTCACCCCACCATCAAACCCCAGCTCACCTCCTTCCACGAGCTTTCCAGGAGATTCTGTGGGCTGCTGGCAAGCCTTGCATCAGCCCTCCACTCCCTAGGGCTCCTAGAGCCAGATCTCACAATCTTCTGTCTCAGACACGAAGCTGTCTCTAGCTTAAGATCCAAGCCCTGGCCACTCCAGAGCCCCTTACATGTGACCTTGCTCCGCCGAGGTCCATCTGTCCCTTAATGCCCCTGGTCTGGTTTCAACTCCGATGACAACCAAATCAACTCTTACACATCTCAGCTTTGGTACCACTTCCTCCAGGAAGCCCTCCTCAGCCCCCTCACTGAAACGGCTCTGATTTGACCCCTCGAAGTCCAGTGACTCCCTTCAAACACCACGTGCTTGCAGTGGTGAAGGAAGGAGACCTCCTAACAATGGTCACCAGAAAGACCAAGTTCAGCTAAAATGGCAGGCACACTGTTTCCCCATAAAGTTCTCTACACTTAGCCCAATGCCATGTACGGAGCAGAAACTTAAATGCTTGTTAAGTGGGTGTATTTGTTGATTTATTTATTTATTTATTTATTTATTTATTTAATTTATTTAATGTATATGAGTACGTCATTGCTCTCTTCAGACATACCAGAAGAAGGCCTCAGATCCCATTGCCGATAGTTGTGATCCACTATATGGTTGCTGGGAATTGAACTCAGGACCTCTGGAAGCACAGTCAGTGTTTCCATCTCTCCAGCCCTTATTTTTGTTCAATGGATGAATTAATGAATACAGCCTCGTCCCACCATCCTCACCTCCCCGCAGAGACCTGTGTCTACAGAACCTCAGGAGCCAAGGAGAGCAGACTTAAGGACTGTCTGGCTCCTACTAGGATCTATTTATTTTTATGTATTACATGTGTGAGTGTATGTGTGTGTGTGCACATATATGTTCATCCGTGTATGCAAGTGTGCGTGTACATGCCTGTGGAGGTCAGAGGTCATCAGCAGGTGTCCGTTCCACCTTAGTTTTTTGAGACAGTGTCTCTCACTGAGTTTGGAGTTCATAAAGTCAGCTTAGGCCAGCTGGCCAGGACTCTCCGGAGTTCTCCTGCCTCAGCTTCCCCACAGAAGTACAGGGCATCACACTTGGGTTTTCCTTTGAGGTCTGGGGAATCCCAGTTTGGTTCTGCACTTGCATAGCAAGCTGTTTACTGCCGGAGCAGTTTCCCCGACCCCATAGTTTATTTCTGTGACGTTTTTCCTGTGTACAGATAAGCCACTGTTTCATAAACTACAAAGTTCTACTACCCCTTCCCAAGGGATTCATTCTTCAAAAAGGAAGAGGGCCAAGGGTTCTGCCACTGGGAAAGACAGCACACCAACCAGCCTCCTCCTCCGCAGCCACTGTAGTCTAACTGTTCCCAGTATTTGCTTTGAAGTCCACCTGGCAATTTGTAGGCTGGGAGTCCTTGCGGCATGATCCCCAGTTCTGGGGTCCTACTCCTGTTCTGAGACCTTCCCTCACCCCTAAACCAGAAGTCTGGTCCTCTCTCCTACAGACTGTTGGACACATTGCTTCTTTTCTCTGAGCCTGGGTCTTCTTTGGTCATATGGAACAAGAGCCATCATATCTGAGCCTCCTGCCTCAGTGGGCTGTCAGTCAACCTGGGAGGTGGACAGGAGTTGGAGGATTGCCAGGGTCAGAGGCGGGAGAGCTGAGATGTAAAGATTGACAGCCAGGGACTCAGATCCAGCAGACTGGACCTGGTGTACAGCCTCCGTGGCCTAGGGAAGTGTGAGGCGTCATCAATGAGCACAGCAGGAAGAGCTTGGAGAGGCAAAGGAGGTGCTAAGAGGGCATCAGGTGTTACCAGTGCTCTTTTACCTCACCCATCACAGGTGCACAGGCTCCGGGGACACAGGGTGTGTAGCAGTAAGCAACAGGGACTTGAAGACTCTTGGGTTTCTGACTGGAAACAGTTGGAACAACTGACGTGAGCAAACTAAGCACAGTTAATATCTTTAAGAAGTGCTTAAACAAAAGGCGCTTGGTGGGAAAGTTGCTTTAGCACATGGGTTTCTGGCAAGAGGCCACATAAAGCAGAAACAAGGGAGAGGACTGGAGAGGAGAGCCCAGAGTCTTCCCCTAGAGGAGCAGCAAAGCCTGATGACTGTCTTCATCTTCAGTGTGGGAATGGGGAAGTCCTGGGGGATGTAAATCCATGACAAATGTCCAGCAGGTACTGGGCGCAAAACACTCTGGCATGCCTCCCGACACCTCATCCCATTTGGTTCACATAGAAGTGGAGACAGGCTCTCCAGACCTGGACCCACTTCCGTCTCTGGTCCAGGGCCTGCCTTCCAGGTCATAGAACTGCACTCTCATCATCTCTTCTGGGTCCCCTGAGAATGGTGTGGGCTCTGGGGACAGGAGTGTGCTTTATTTAAGCAAGAAAATCTCTAGTTCCTGGAGGGTGAGATTCCTCAACCCCACCTTTTAGCGGTGGGACCCCTGCTGGGCTAGAGAAAATAACCGTTGTATGTATATGTATACGTCATTTAACTCTTCACCCACCAGGGAGTCAGATAAGGGACTAAGTAAGCCCCAGGGGGGTTCCAAGCCAGAAAGAGGGAAAGTCTAGGCTGGAAAACACAGTCTGAAGTCCAAAGTCCCTGCCCTCTGTAGGGACCATACTTATCATAAACAAACAAATACCAACTGAATCCTGACACCAGCTGGAATTGAATTTTAGATAAATGAGGAATACTTTTAAAGAATCTATGGCCTCCAAATATCATACAGGAAGTTGAACATAAAAAACAACTCCCGGGCAGTAGTGGCACACGCCTTTAACCCCAGCACTTGGGAGGCAGAGGCAGGCAGATTTCTGAGTTCGAGGCCAGTCAGGTCTACAGAGTGAGTTCCAGGACAGCCCGGGCTATAAAGAGAAACCCTGTCTCAAAAAAACCAAAAAACAAACAAACAAACAAAACAAAAACCCAACAGCTCCCTATTTGCCTGAAATTTCAGTAGCTGGTGCCTTTCGTTTCTCCCGGCAGTCCTGGATCTCAGCTACTCTGTGATACTACTCTCAGACCTTCAGACCTCATGAAGCATTGGGGAAAAGCAGAAGCCAAGGCTACAGGGAGCGTCGAATGTTCCCACTGCACTCCTGGCTCAAGCAGAGATTTGACTTGAAGGTCAACGAAGGTCAACTGGCCTTTTCCTTTTCCCGGAATTAGGCAAAAGGATCTCCCCCAGGGGATTGATTTCACAGAGACACAGATCTGACCCTCCTCTACCCAAGCACACCCTTGTAGGAGGGGCAGCCTCAAGGCCAAGAGGTCCCCACCCAGAATCGGCTTCTTCCACCACACTCTAGTACCGAGAAACCCCCACCATCCCCTGAAGCTCATGCCCCAGGGCACTCTGGGCCTTTTCACAGGCTGTTCTGTGAATGCAGAGCCTGCGTTGGAACACCCTGGCTGGACCTAGCAGGCAGAGCACAGGGTTCAGGGTCTCAGACACACAGGGCGTTTTTTAGTATATCTCAAATATTGCAACCTTCACTGGGTCCAAGGAGTTACCTCAGCTGCTGTTTGCTACTAGAGAGTATGAACTGTCATGTCCTCACAGGCATTGCTGGCCTCTGGGGGCACAGGGAGAGGAAGGGAAGGAGTGGGTTGTGGTCTTCAAATCTGTTCTCTTGTGTCTAGCTCACGTACACAAGGCCAGTGGCCCAGCCCGTTGCTCAGCCTGCCCTGACCACCAGCAAGCCCCCAAGGGACTGGAGCACCACAAAGACTTCACCCCCTGCTCCCTCACTACCTCTAAACTGTGGCTCCCCATCTTTGCCCAATGTTAGCTCTCCCCATGAGGCTCACAGATGGGCCACACAGAGACTCCATGATGGTTGCTCAGGTCTAGATAAATTTGCTCCAGATACTTGACAAAGTGGGTGTGGTCCTGGTACCTGGCTGACTTCTCTGGGTACCCTCTATATGGGAGGCCCTCAGCCGTTACCCGGGTGGCTTAGACCTTAGTGGGAAGGCCTTTGAACTGGGTGGGCATGCATCCAGGTCTGGGGGCAGCATCATTACAGAAACAGTCTTGCCACTTGACTTGTCAGAGTTCCTATCTCAGAACCTGTACTAACATTGAATAGAGCCTCCTCCTGTAGGCTGAAGGTTACTGGGCTCTACAGCCATTAGACCCGACTCCCGACTTCCTTCCTAGGGTGGGTCTGATGACCACAGAAATAGAAGCACAGCTTCATCGGGTTGGTCCTTCCAGCTAGACTCATGTCACACTGCTATGTCTCACATAACCTATCTCCAGATGAGGAATCACACACTTATACCCCACTCATATACATAGCTGCTGACACTCACACCGCCTTCATCTCATACCTGCTTACACACTCACACCCATACACACATCCATACCCTTACCTGACACACTTCTTCTGCAGAAGGGGTAAAGCAGGTAGCCTATAGGCTTTCTTAGTCCCCTACTGTCCCTGATCAGGAGCCTGTGAGCAGTGGGTGCCCTATGCACTGAGCATTCTCTTCTAGCCTGGTGTACAGAAGCATGTCTGGCAGGCAAGAGTGCAGTGACTTCTGGGACAGTGTGGGCTCCCTAGTGAGACACTGATCAAATGAATAACAACAAAACCTTTTCTCCTTGACCTTTAGAAAGTTAGCACCGGGCCGGGCGGTGGTGGCGCACGCCTTTAATCCCAGCACTTGGGAGGCAGAGGCAGGCGGATTTCCGAGTTCGAGGCCAGCCTGGTCTACAGAGTGAGTTCCAGGACAGCCCAGGCTATAAGAGAAACCCTGTCTCGAAAAACCAAAAAAAAAAAAAAAGAAAGAAAGAAAGAAAAGAAAGTTAGCACCACCCCCTTCTCAACTCCTACACCCTTTTAATTCCTCAATAAAGCCCCACACCTCATCAACACCCCCAAAGTCCCAGAGCTAAGGAAGGCCACCCCAAGCAGGCTGGACAGGACACAAGATTCCTCATGCCCTGCCACCTCTGACTGCTCCTTTGCTAGGCCTGTGAGCTTGGGGACCCTCATGGGAACGTGAAGGGACCTTGCGCTCAGGGGTGTGGATATCTTGACATCCAGATACATCTGTGGGGCCCAGGCCTGAGCTGGTCCACATCTGACCAGACAAAACCTGTTCTGCAGTGTACCCTGCCCACTGGGCTCAGTTTTGGGTCTTACTCAGTTCTCATCCATCCCTCCCTCCCCCACCTCTGCCCAGGACTCCCTCTGATTCTGCAGGTCTTTGTAAGCCTTCCTGGTACCCACCTCTTAGACCTGTCAGCTCCCTAAGTGGCTTTAATAAAGCCCTTGTCTTGCCTGGCAGCTTGTGACAGGCAGGGCCTTTCAGAAATCCCTTCTGAAAAGAAGCCATACTCAGAGGGCAGATGGACAGGTCAGGGAGGGGGAGGTAAAACAGCTCACCTGAATGGGAGAAGAGATGGGGGAGGGTCAGAGAGGGGGTGTCTGAAATGTGAGCAGAGAGAGAACAAGGCCCTGGTGGCAAGGACAGGGCAGGTTCGCTCCTGGAAGGAATGACAAAGAAACTTCCTGCACTGTGGTAATGTCTGCCAGGAGCTAAGAGGCGAAAAGACCGCCCTCTGGTCTCCCTAGAAAAATCCTCAGGGACGAGGGGGTTTTGTTTTGTTTTAAGATAGAGTCTTTCTATATGGCCCTGGCTGACCCCGAACTCAGAGAGCCGACTGCCTCTGCCTCCCAAGTGCTGGGATTAAAGAAAGACATGTACCACCACGCCTAGCTAGAGATGAGTGTCTTTACCGAGGTAGGGAGACTCCCCAATGGCCTTCACAGGATGGCCTATGGGCCCAAGGGGTGCACCCACCCCCAGTGTACATGTGCGCACAAACACATGCCACCGCAGCACAGCACCAAAGCAGGGTGAACCTGCCTCAGGCTGCCTCACTCCGGAAGACAGGGTGAAGCAGGCATGGAAGTCAGGTGGGAAGGGCCCAGGGTTAGCCAACCCATTGTGCCTGCTCTGTTCGCTTAGAATATTGGTCACTGTGCACTCGACTTACCTTCCCTTCCTTTCCATTGGTCTTCTCCCACAACCCCTGCCCAGCACAGGCCAGTGTGCAATGCTGTCTTCCTTCAAGGGACCTGCCTGACTCCGGCTTTCAGCTCATTCAGTCAGCCCAGGTGCTTGCTGCCTGTGAAGCCTGTTGAGTCCTGACCCGATGACTCTAGCTACTGCTTACAGTGCTAAGATGTGTCCGCAGCCTACTGCTGCACTGAGTAAGGACAGGGGTGTGTCTTCTGTGTGCTTCCTTCTGGGACACAAACAAGGCTCATCGCCCTGGCTTCTACCACCGTCTTATTTTTAATCATCATCACTGTTGGGTAAGTCCTCCCACGGGCAGTGCTCGGTGAGGGATGTTGGCGTGCCGCACACTTCCTGCACACAGTTTACAGGACACCTGGTGGGGTTGGTTCTGTATGTACCTTGTCTCCCTTTGGTATCCTTCTATCTCTGGACACCCGGGTTGGCTCTCTCAGCTGTTGTGAATAGAACTTCGGGAAACACTGATCCACAAGTGTCACTGACACGCAAGTGTCTGTGGTGTGTTGCCTTGTAGTCTTTGGGGTAAGTATCAAATCTACCTTTCATTTCAAAGCAGAGGGATGCTGGCTGAGCACAGCAAAGGTAGCAGGTAGGGGTTCGGCAACATCCTGTGTCAACTCCTCCAGGTCTCCTGAGAGCAGACTCTCACGTGGCTTTCAGAGCACCAGCTCCCTCTTGCCTCCTTCTCTTGACTTCCTGACAAGGTGGCGCTCCAGGTTCAGCCTTGACCTTGTCCTGTCCATAGCAGTACTGTTGAGATGTCTCTCACCCTCTCCAGAACCAACCCTCACCCCTCACTTCCCAGCCCAGATCGACCTATGACTCGGCAGACTCTGCTCCTGCTTCATCCTGCCAGGGGAGCCCAAGGTCTCACATGGCTGGATCTCCTCAGCACCCAAAGCTTACTCTTCTTCCCAAGTGGAGGGATTCTCCACTGAGGATCCCTCCTCCCAATCCTGTTCACCTCTCTTCTCTGCCCCCACTGAAGGGTGCTCCATCTTCACAATCCTCCTCCTTCCCTCTTCCCCATCCCCACTGAAGAGTGCTCCATCTTCTCGGTGGCCATAGACTCCTTATTCTAAAGGAATATTCTGAATCCAATCCATCCAGAGATCCTATGGCTGTCTCCTCAGCTCTATGCAGAGTCCTCCCTGCTCCACGCTGCTGTCCCCCCTTGGGACTCTTAGCTGCTCTTCCATTGCAACTTCCAATTTCACTTCCTGCTCTCCTTCTGCTCCTCAGACACACAGGCTTCTGTCTGTCTCTTCAGCCTCTGCCTGGATGACTGTCCCGGTAATCCATAGGAAAAGGCTACCCTAACAGCCCTGTCTAGATTGCAGCTGTCACCAGCACAGTGACACACCTCACTTACATCGTTAGGATCTAACTCACTCACGGCTAGCCATTCTTTACCGCCTCCCAACTCCACTAGAAGCAACCCAAGGTCAGGAATCTTTGTCCCAAGCATCTAGCACATAGTAAGTCTTCAATAAGCACTGGCTGAAAGACCCAATTATTTTCTCCCCTCACCTCTCCTTACTGGAACTTTCCGAGACCATGTCTAGGAGGTTGACCAGGTGGACATGCGGTGTTTTCTTAGCCCAGTGACCTGGGACCAAGGAAAGGAAGGGCTTAGAAAGCCAGGAAGCTGTGTGGGGAAGTTTGGCTGGTCCCACTAACAAAATAAGAGCCAGCTGTAAATTCTGTGGACCTCACTATGACTTTGGATGGAGTGGACCCCTCCTTACTTGCTGGTCTCCTGTCCCAAACACAAGAGGCCCAGCAGAGCTTGTCCATCCTGCCTTCACACCCCCCAGCCTAGAGTGTGCCCCACCTACTGCCCCAGCCAGTTTCCTCCCCTTTACTCCCCAATGCTTCTCCAAACATCTGCAGGAGCCCCCACTCACAGACATCAAAGAACACCTGCTACGATCTGAGCAACTTAAATAGCCCCCAGACATACAAGCGGATGGACGGACAGACAGACAGGAACTGCTCTGGAGGCTATGGGCTCCCTGCAAATCCTAGCTCCGCTCACAGGGAATTCTGCAGATAAGAAGTCTCCACACTCCCAGGACATTCATTTTCTCATCCGAAGGAGAGAAGAAACAAACGCTGCTGCCTTCGGGGTTGTCTGGAGGTTGTGTGTGTAGGAACTCAGCTACTGGGCCCATCTCCAGGACGCACAGTGAAGGAATCCTCACAGGGACTCCATCCACCCTAGGCCACCATGTTGGTGGCAGGACTGGGCTTCCAGAACTGCTGCCACATTCCTGCCTCTGTGTGGCAGACGGAGGGGATGGCATGTGACCAGGAAGAACCCCAGAAATAATCCTAAATTCTTACCGGGAAATTAATGGCATTTATTAGTTTTAGACATCTGTGAGGTTCACCTGTGAAAACCCTGTAGAGTGAGGGGTGGAAGTGAAGACGGTGTGTGGGTGTGTGTGTGTGTGTGTGTGTGTGTGTGTGTGTGTGTGTGTTTCTGACCACAGAAAGCAAAATGATCAAGAGCTAACCAGGTGTTTGGGAAGGCCAAAGATAAAGGATATTATTCATCTCGTTTCAACCATTTACAAGATAAAAGAGGCCGGGTGGGAACAGACCGGCTCTGTAAGTTCTATGTGGACTGTACTCAACTTCCTTTGTTGGCTCACCCATCCACTCTTCCACTACACCCTAGCCAGGAGACGAAATGATGCCCTATCCACCCATAAATGCCATTACAATAGGCTCTCTCTTTCTCTTTGTCAGAGGTCATCCAGGACAGATAAGGCACAGGGCAAGGGTCGGGGCAGGAAATGGTTCTTACTTTTCCCACCAACTATTGATCCAGGCACTGGAGATGTGGTCAGAAAGGTTCCCAAGAGTACTGAGTTTAGGACTCTCTAATAAAATGTAGGCTTTGGGGGACACTGGGTGCTTCCCTTGGGACAATGTAGCTATTACTTTAGAGAATGTAGCCTCTGGCTCTCCCTTCTTGCCTCTTTCACCCTCTTACTAGGGGTGGGAGGTAAGGTGGTGGTTACAGGCCCTGACTCAGATCTCCCTCACAAGTGTAACACAGACAAGAATATAGAAGCAGTGCACACTTATCACAATGGTGCCTGGCACAGAAGACTGGGCTTTCCACCTCCAGAGGGAAAACTGCCTGCCCTTGGGCTGCCATGTTGGAAACCCCAATCCCGTGGGGAGACTTCATGCACTGGGTAACAGTAACGGAGCCTGAGTCTGAACAACTCTGGCTTAGGCACCAAGCATTCGAGTTAAGATGTGTCCAGAGGATTCAGTCTGAGAGTCACCCCGGTCATTTAAGCTGTCCAAGTCATGTAGGCTGAGGCCAGAGACACTGGATGGACCACAAATAAGCTATCCCTGTGATGCTATCTTCAAGTTCCCAACCAGAGCTGAACGTCTACAGTTTGTGTTCTGTTTACTCACCCTCAGATCAGAGCAGCTCTTAGGAAGGGTTATGGGGAAGAGCATTTCAAAGGGGAGCAGCCAGTTCCAAGGAATCTGGCACATAGAAAACCATCCAACAGAGAGAGAAGCCCCGGACAGTTTCTCAAGCATAGAAGTATTTAACACAGGGGCTCAGATCCCGAAAGAACCACCGGAAGGGCTTAACTGAAGTCAGCCAAGCACCTGTACCTTTTAAATTCGTCATCAGCTTCCAGGGAGTTAGGAAGTTGCCAGAAGGACTGGAAACACCTCAGACTCAACCTAGGGGGATGGGCGAGGCAGATCTGTGACCCTCTGGGAAGCTGAGGATCATGTCCACCTTGTCCTGATGGAGAAACCACAGTGTTACTCCGTTTCTCTTCTACTTTAAAACCTCTGAGAGGAGTCTGTTGATTGCGGAAACTTAACCAGCAAACAGCTGTAGGAAATACAGTCTCAGGCTTTTTTGTGGTGAAGACTGGAGAAGAAACGGACCTCAGCACTCCTGGCCTTCCTTTCTCAGGCCTCCTCCCCATTGGAGGGCTTGTCCCCCACCTTCCATGCCACTCTGTCCCTGATTATTAGATATGCCACTTCTTGTCTTATTTTTGTTTCCTGCTGTCATGATATCAGCTCACAATTCCAGGTACAGTCCATCACAGCGGAGAAGTACCCGGGACCTTGGGGGAGCTGGTCACATGGCAGCCATAATCAGGAGCAGAGAACAAAGAATGTAGAGGGACCTATGGTGTGTGTGGTGTGCTCCTCTTCTCCAGTTTTACACAGTCCTGGATCCCAGTCAAGGATTGCTGCTACCCATGTTGGTATGCAATGCCCATGTTGGTATGCAATGCCCATGTTGGTATGCAATGCCCATGTTGG
>NW_021604588.1:23883622-23884288 GCF_004785775.1 Grammomys surdaster | reverse complement strand
ATGCAATGCCCATGTTGGTATGCAATGCCCATGTTGGCATGCAATGCCCATGTTGGCATGCAATGCCCATGTTGGCATGCAATGCCCATGTTGGGATGCGATCAAGGTAAGACCATGGCCACCTTCCACCCCGAGCAGGCCCTGGGTCCCAAGAGTCAGGAGTTTGCTACACTAGCAGGGTCCCATCACCTCAGCTTCACAGCCTCCACTCTGGCTGACATTCCTACCTTCAGAAGTCACTCGCTCTGGGTCCCTCATCCCTTCTCACCCAGGTCAGATGTCCCTTCATTGATCTGATAACCTTCTGCCTAGCTCCAATCCCAATCTCCTTTCTTGCTTCACTCTTCCAGAAAAAACAAAAACCTTGACAACCTTGGTTAAGTTGAGTTATTTATTTCACACCGTCTCACATAGAAAGCACCTACTCAGCTAACTACCCTGGCTTTAAACTTACCGTCAACCCTCTGCTTAGAGACCAGAGGAGGGTGGACAGGAGGGAGTAGTACAGTGAGGGCTTCATGAAGTGAAGGTCCAGAGATCCTGAATGGATTACCAGCCCTGGAGTTGGGGCTCAGGAGTTATTTATGTTATAAAATAGAAAACAAGGTTGGATCTTAAGTCTTTTTTTTTTTTTGACAGGGTTTCTCTGTGTAGCCCTGGCTGTCC
>NW_021604588.1:23839059-23883222 GCF_004785775.1 Grammomys surdaster | reverse complement strand
CTGCCTCTGCCTCCCAAGTGCTGGGATTAAAGGTGTGCGCCACCACCACCCGGCGAATCTTAAGTCTTAACGAGGTAAAAACTTGGAAACCAGACATACCATGAGTCTGTCCATTGTCCCAGTGGGTCATTTAGAATCTAGAGTTGTAATATCAACTAGGGATAGAAAGTTCCAGGCCGGGTGGTGGTGGCACACGCCTTTAATCCCAGCACTTGGGAGGCAGAGGCAGGCGGATTTCTGAGTTCGAGAGTTCGAGGCTAGCCTGGTCTATAGAGTGAGTTCCAGGACAGCCAGGGCTACACAGAGAAATCCTGTCTCGAAAAACCAAAACCAAAAAAGAAAGAAAGAAAGAAAGAAAGAAAGAAAGAAAGAAAGAAAGAAAGAAAGAAAGAAAGAAAGGTAAGTTCCGGGCAAGCAAGGAGGCAGAGCCGTTGAGTTGGTCCACAAGTCAGCGGTTTGGTGAAGGTCCAGTGACATTCCAAGTTGAGACCCTCTTTGTCTTTCAGCACCCGCCTATCATTGGAATGTGCCTCGCGTTTGGTATCTCCTAAAGGCTATGCTCCGACATCTCCTTCAGTGGCAGCCCACTCTTCTACTGCACTATACTGCAAAACTCTTTAAAAAAAAAAAAAAGAAAGAAAGAAAGAAAGAAAGAGAGAAAGAAAGAAAGAAAGAAAGAAAGAAAATTCCTGGCTTCCCTTCCTGGCTTGGCCCCGCCTCCTCCCCTTTCAGGTCACCACAGAACAGGGCTTCCCAGGTGGTCACTAGCCACTTGACAGACACCCAACTCTCCCTCTCTTCCTCACCTGTCTCCTACCCCCTAGGGTTTTTAAACCATTTGGTCCTTTGTCCTTGGAGACACTTTCTTCTCCCAGCTTTTAGAACCCCACACTCTCATGGCTTACCCTCCACCTCTGTGGCTGCAGGCTCTTGGTGTCTATGCTGACCCTCTTTCATCTTCCTGACCCCTAGTAAGCTGTCTCAGAGCTGGGTTCTTTAGCGTGTCGTCTCCATCTTTCTAAGGGTTCCCGCGGTTGGCAGCCATCGATCTTAAATGACTGCTGCAGCCAGACCCAGGGCTTAGGAGGCTTCATGTGGTGATGGATAGCTGTGCTTCCAGCCAGAGAGGCCCCTGGACTCAGCACCCAAGGGCCTGGTGAGCTCTTACCCTGGAATACCCAGTGGCCACGTAGAATTTGTCTAATGTCAGATGCTACGTTTTCCTTGACCCACACTTCGAAGTCTTCCTATTTCTGCAAGTTCACCTCCATACCCTGAGTAGCAAGGCTGGGGCGAGGGTGCAAAAAGGCAGAGCTACGTCTAACTTCTCCCAACTGGTCATGAGGAAACCTGAGATCTCTACCTACCAAGGAAGTCTGGAGGCGGCCTCCTCTCCTGCTTTGCCAACAGGACTGACTAAGCCTCTGCTCTCTCTACCCCCCCACCCCCCACCCCTGCTGTTTACCAGCTTGTATGCTTACCTGTGCTCTGCTCCCACAAAGCAGTGTGGGAGGGGGCATTTAACTGTTGAATAAGCATGAGGAGTGTGTCAATACTGGATTCATAACCCTCCAGTCAGCAGAAGGAGAGCCGGCCTAGCCCTTCTTCCAGCCTGTGCCCCACTCTCCCAGTTTGGCCACAACCTCTCACTCTGGTGTGGCTCTCCTCAAATATCTGACAGGTTCTTGCTTCTTCAGGGGCACATGACTAGCGAGGCTTCCTTCGTTCACCCTTCCACTTTACTCCCCCGACACCTGAGTGAGTCAGGCCAGCCTGCTGTGTAATTGTGTCCGTCTCTCTCTCCAGTGTGAGGACAGGGCTTCCCCTGGAAGATCGTCGGTACCCAGAGCAATGCCCAGCTCAGGCAGGTTGGGTACTATCTGCTGCATTCCTCCCATGACTGTTGTGAGGAGAGGCAGAGGTGTGGGCAGAAGCCTGGCTAGCAGGCCCTGTCAGTCTTGCTACAGGATCTGGAGGAAGGTTGACACCTACATGGTTGCTTCTAGAGCAGCGCTTGTCTTGAGGGGGATGGACGGTGGGGTGGGGTGGGGTGGGGTGAGGTAGGGGGCACAGGACACTATGCTACAGTGGTGGCTCTGGCCTTATGGGCTGCTGTGTGGAGAATTCTGAAGATTTGTTTTGTGGAAAGTTCTTTCCTCCTTAGAGGGATGCTGGGAGCAGCTTTTGGACCAAGAAGATCCCTGTGTTTTTGCAAGACTCAATTCCCCATGGGCCTATAATTATGGATAATCGGCCCTGTGCTCTGAGTCAGCTGCTGCACCAAACCCTACACAGGTAGCAGGGCGCTGCCTCACTCCAAGCATCTGCAGGAACTGGCCCTACCATGCAGAGGCCTGCCTGCCCAGATTGCTTCTGCATACAATAGTCACCTCTCCTCTCCCCATCCTGGACAGATTTCAGCAGCAATCAAGGCTGAAGCCAAGGGACTTCTCCATCCCCCAGATGGTAGGAGAGGAGCCACCCTGGCATGGGGAGGGGAGTGTCAAGTGGGGACTGGAGGCTACCTGCAGGTGCTCTTGCAATGGAGTTACCCGGTTGTTCATAGGTAAGCTGCCTCTCACCCTTACTCAACTATCCAAACCAGAATAATTATTCAGCATCTCCTTGTCCTGTCCTGCTGGGCCTTCACCTTGCCTTTGCCTTCTGCATATTCCTTGAGTGTTCTAGTAACTGCTGGAAGGAACAGCGGGGTCCCATTTCTACTAACTTGACAAGTCAAGCCAAAGCAGAAATACTTTTCAAGGGCCCCTCCCTCTGGCACAGCTGGGCTTTCTTTGCACAGAGTAATAAAGTCAGTTCCACTTCAGCCAATACTCACCCATAAGGAGACATGGGGATACACAGCTCTGGAGGAAGTGTGCCCCATGCCCAGGTACTCAGGGTTAGGATTCTTTCCCACCTTCTTACAGGCTGCAGTGCAGCATTCTTGACAGCCCTCTCCTCCCAGGACCGACACTGGGGCCCTTGCCACGCTTGCACGGCCTCACAAGCTTGCCTGGGCCAGAGGCTGCTGGGACTACGATGTTAGCAACAGAAGACTACAGGACAATCCTAGGTCAGGGAGACCTAGGATTTAGTGAGAGCCTAAAGACAGTGAACTTGATCCATTGGCCAGTGAGTTCACTTCTATGGGGAAAGGGAAGAAGAAGAGGGAGCAAGAGGATGCTAACATCTGTGCTCCTCCTCACTGTCCAGCTTGGGGACATTGCCCCAGCACCTGAGCATGGACTAAGAAAGATACGGCCTGGAACCCCAAGTTTCCCTGTGCTGACCATGTTTTACAAATAGTTCTGTGCATGTGTGGATTCCACCTATGGGTCACAAGGCAGTTCACAACTGCTTGTAATTCCAGTTTCAGGGGACCCAACACCTTCTGACATCCAAGGGCACCTGCATGTCAGAACATGAGCCTCCACACACACACACACACACACACACACACACACACACTCAGGCCAAAAAAAAAGTTACATTTACCTGTATGGAATTTCTGAGTTCTCATGCATCTGTGTGGTGTTTAGTCGGCACTTTGCCGTGGTGGCATTTAATGGGGACATTTAGGAGTGGAGAACTGGGCCCCTGACTATCTCTCAGAAGGACCCTAACCAAGTAAATTCTCTGTGGAGGGCACTGTGCAGCAGCTGCAGGCAGAGCCCTGTGGATTGCGTTCTGTGCATGACAAAGCCAGTTGCAAAAGACTGAGCCTGAAAACACTCCACACAGAGTGTCAAAGATCACACAACACAAAAGAAAAGAACCCCAAGACCCAACTGTCAAAATGTATGATTAGGAATTAATTTACATCTTCAAATCCTAGAGCTGAGACTGTCATGGCATCCTGACCTGGGGTACAGTCAGGCAAGAGCAGCAGCTGAAAAGCAGGTTTTAATGCCTACGGACCTTGTATGGCTGTGACCAGAGCAGGCTGGGTGACCTCCCTGAATGATCCATCCCAGGCAGGTGACTTGCCCGGAAGCTTTTGCAAGCTTGCTAGCTGGGGAAAGGAAGACTGTTAAAATTCTCAAACTCAGGGACAAGCGAGTCATAGGCAGAGTCATGGTGACTTGTCCCCTGAACCTTCACCCAGCCGATACCCGGTTTTGAAAATATCTGTATTCCCCCTGAGCACCCACACTCCAGTGTCATTCCATTCCCCACATCCTGCCTTTCTGTGTTTATACCCCTGTGTGAATTAATTATGATTTGAGAAAAAAATTTTAAAAAAGACTAAAAAAAAAATAACACACACACACACACACAAATCTCAAACTCTGTCTTTTCCTGGATAGCCACACCAGGCTCTTCCGTGGAACAAATGATTTTGCTAACAGCCTCTCGAGGTCTGATGTAAGTGAGCAGATGTTTCAGGAGATTGTGAATCTGTGTGCGTACAACAAAAACAAAAACAAAAAACAAACCAAAGAAACAGGCATTATTTTAGCTGAGTGGTGGTAGTGCACGCCTTTAATTCCAGCACTCGGGAGGCAGAGCCAGGTGGATTTCTGTGAGTTCAAGGCTGCTTTGTCTACAGAGTGAGTTCCAGGACAGCCAAGGCTATACAGAGAAACTCTGTCTTGAAAAACCAAAACAAATAAACACCATTATTTTTTTTATGTGAGTATACATGTCAAAACTCACATAGGAGCGAGGGGTGAACTTACAGGAGTCAGCGTTTTCCTCCAACCCTGCGGGTTTGGGGCACTGAAATCAGGTCATCAGGCAGCAAGCACCTTTACCTACTGAGCCATCTCAATGGCTCTCTTGCCACATTTAGAACAAATATTTTATTCATCCAAATCCATATGCAAATGATACGCCTGAAGAGTGACACCAGGCCATTGTGAGGGAACAGAAATCAGAAGAGATCAAACATAATTCGCTTATCTGATATGGCTCCACCCACCTCAACCTAGTTCCTCAGATATGCAGGAAGCCCTGTAACCCACATTGTTATCCTAGACATTCAGGGGCTGTAGTATAAATTATTAAGAATTCCAGCATGGGGCTTCTTCTTCACTTTAGACTATTTATGTTCCTGGATGAGAGGCACACACAGCCTTTATGTTTTTACTGTGCCTTAGGCAGCACAATAGCTGGGCAGCTGCCTACCCTCTGTGCTGTAGAATCTATCTTCCTATCGATAACCCGAGTTATTACTTGCTATTTACTATGTTCCATCTGGACTGCTCTTAACCCAATTGACCAGCCCACAGGGCCACGTTTTTATGGCTGAGCTAGTGGCTCTCCTTCTCCCTCCTGGACATTCTTCTTCTCCCTCTCCTCCAAACCTGTGAAACCTCAACCCCACCTATGTCTTCTCTGCCCAGCTACCGTCTGTTGGCGTCTTTATTTACTGATCACGATTAACTAGAGGCAGGGTCACTCAATGTCTTGCATGTGCATTCTCTCATCTTTGGGGTAACCCAAAGGGTCTTGGTGGCCCCAAATTAGCATTAGAATAAAGCAGCATTAGGCCAGCCCCACTACAAGGGGCCACACTTTTACCAACAGCTGCATGAAGATGAGGCCATGGACAGAGTAGTGATGGCCAGTCCATTATCATGACTTCAAGGCAAGAAGAAGCTCAGGGCTAGCTCACTGAACTTCTACAATGTGCTAGCTCAGTGCAAGACACACGTGCACATCACCTCACAGTGTAAGACACATGTGCCCACTATCTCACGGTGCAAGACACATGTATGCATCACTTCACGGTGTACAGCATCTAAAGACATAAAGTCTCACACTTTAGTTCTTATCGGAATACCTTGCTTAGAGTTACATAATTCATGAACACCGGAGCCAGTCTCTGTTTCTCTGCATTCTCTCCCTTTTCCTGGGGGAGGCCTCCAGTCCTAGGGAGCAAATGTTTGCATACAAGCTCCCAGAGTGCAGGCGTGGGCATGCTGGTAGCTTTGAGAAATGGCTGCTTTCTCCCCTCTGTGGAGCTTCTGAGGTGCCTGGGCTTACCTGGGGCTCGAGGTGGCCACCATTGGCTTGACTCTAAGCGCTGTGTGGAGTTACCACTGGCACCTTCATTACATAACAGATCAGCTGCTGGCCCAGCTCCTCAGGGTAGCTTCAACTATCCCGGTTACTCAACAAAGGGATGATGACAGCCTAACTCCAAAGGTGAAATGTCTGCTTAGGGGAAGAAGGCTGCTTTACAGTGTGACAGAAGCATAAATAAATCCATTCTTCCGAGAAAGCCAGCCCCAGCTCACAGCCTTCCTTTGCTTCACTACTCCTTGAGCTCTTCCCCAGAAACGCGAGGGGCTCACTTCCCTGCATCCTCAGCTGTCACTCACACCTTCTCTCCCCTAGCTCTCCTCCCTTGCTTTAATTTTGTGTTAGCTTTGGTCCACTTCCTGTCCTCATTTTTATGTCACTAGAGTACAGAGAGAGCAGGAAGTGACGTCTGCGCTCCCTGCTAGCTCCCTCACTCTTGATAGCTGCTCAGTCTGGTGCTCAGTAGATACATGTAGAGAGAACCAGCTGATCCACAGGACAGCCCGGGGAAACAGCTGCAAGAGGTGGCACCAAGGTGACAGAGAGACCCTCAGAGGCCAGGGGTCAAATGCGCCTAGCCAGATGGCTCATACTTAAGTCTCAGCATGTTCATTTTGTGGCTGGCCAAAGAAGGGTCATCTGAGCCTCTGGGGATTGTATACTGGGCCTGGAATAACACCAAGAGCCACAACAGAGATTATTCCGGAATTATGCCTGAATGCTCACCACAACCTGGTATCCCAGAGCAGGCAATGTGGCCTGCCCAGAGCAATGAACATAGGAACAGAGCATTGGACCAGCATTCTCCTCTGTGTTTCCTCACGTCATGGCTGTTGGTGGTTCTGATGCTTTGATTCAATCAGAATTCTGTGTCCAAACGCTAAAGGTCCTTGTCTCCCAGTTGGTTTTGGTCAATCAGTAAAGATGCCAATGGCCAATGGTTGGGCACAAGGTGGGACCCTTAGAGTTGCCTGTGTGAGGACACAGAGAGGAATGGGGAGGAATCGCCATGACTGGGGAAGAAGGATGGGATGCAGGAGTGGCGGGAGATAAAGCCAACCAGCCATGTAAGATTTCCGGTAAGCGCCCACTGGCCACTTCCCCGATTGGACCTGGGGTAGCAGGGGAAGGTTTAGGAGTGCCCAGCCTTTGAAGTTGTCAAGGCATTTTAAAAACAAGCTTGTGTGTGTGTGTGTGTGTGTGTGTGTGTGTCTGTGTGTGTGTGTTTCAATTCATGGATTCAAAGATAGCTCCTGGGCGGTGCATGCGTCTGTGTGATTTCGCTGGTACCACAATGTAGCCAAAAACTCACTGCTACACATGTCCTAGCTGTTACATGCTGTGGTTAGTCTGTGTGTATATAAAAATGCTGGGTATAAAAATACTGGAGCCCGGTGCCAAAATATTACCAAGAATGTGCCTTTATTTCCTTCCTTCTCAGCTTTCCACAGAATCGATGTGAACCAATAAATATTATGGAAATGCTGCTTCTGCCCTGGAAAAGAGCTGACAGTCATAGTCTAACCCACGGCTACCTCCTCTGCCCATCCAGCCTGAGGACTCCATGCAGCCTTTCATAGTGAAGCCCAGTTCTGTCACTTTTCCCAGAGTCATAGCTCAAGGACCAGTGGCCCTGCCACTTTTGCATAGAGTGGTTTATTATAGAGGGACCTTTTTTGTTCTGAAGCGTGAAAGAAAAATGCTTTAGGAAAACAAGAGTTTGCTTCCAGTGTGCAAGGGGGGTGTGGTGGGGTGGGGAATGGATGGCTCAGGAGAGGGGACTGAGGTTAAAATAGAAGGCTTTGGTCTGGATCATGTGGTCCTCAGAATGGACCTCATTTCTTTTTCCTTTTCCTCTTTCCTCATCCTCGGGCTAACCTTCCCAGGAGTGCCCAGGAATGTTCAGTGAGCTTTGTCTGCTTACATACATTTTTGCCTTAATGTCTTCTTCAGAACTGGGTCACTTTGGTGTTTTCGGATTTTTTTTTCCTGGTTTTTTGAAGGACTCTTGACCCTTTGATCTTGGTGTTGATGGTTTTAAGTCTTTTCCATTATGGTTTGAGATCTGTGCATCTTTGGCTGGGGTATCTTGTACAGATTCTTCAGTGGAACTTTCTTCAGTTCCCTTCTCTTCTTCTTCCTCCTGTCCTTCCTCCTCCTCATCTTCATCAAATTTTACTTTTCCTGTGGAAACTTGCTGCCATCCTTGGGTAGATCGTTTTCCAAACATTAAAACTTAAGGATTTTACATCTTCTGACTCTGCATCTTCCTCTATAGATATGAGATGTTGTCATTAAGAACTGACTGTTCTCAATGATAACTGGTGCTGATTTTCGTCATTTTCACTTTAAAGTGATAATCTTTGTCAGCCTTTGGCTCGCAACTGAAAAGGTAGTTTTGAGGCCTAAGAGATGTCCATGAGATGGGGAGGTGCACATTTCTTGTAAGAGAAACAGGGGTTGGAGGTGGGGGAAACCTGTCTTCTGATCCTCAGAACAGACACGCAGGATGGAATCGTGCCAGGGAGAGGGACAGTATTTTTACTTTAGATGCTTATCTTATTAGAATTGCTCTAAACTTTTGATGTTACCAAGTGGATTAAGTTGCTTGACAGAATTTTATTCATTTGAACAAGAAAAAATATATTTGTAACCCTTGCACAGATGAATACGTATGTTTATATAGTTGTTAAATATGGGCTGATCCTGGGTGTCCTCAACACACTCAATAAATAAGATGCTCTAAACAATGACTTACTTACTGAAGAGATGGCTCATGGGTAAAGGTGCCTAAAGACCTTATGCTGTGGGTGTGTGTGTGTCTTGTTCTCTGACCTCCATTGATGCACTGTGACGTGTGTGTGTGTGTGTGTGTGTACAAATAAACAAACAAATGTGATAAAATGCTAAGGAATCCACTTATACACTTGACAAATCATCTGTCTACACGCATGGTATGGGTGTGGGGGGAGAGACTACTGTTTTGCTTTAAAAGATGAGGTAAGGAAAGGTCTCAGGCTGTCCCACTTATACTCTCCTCTGCAAACCCCACACAAGGTGAGACACTCTTCCTGCCAAAATCCCGAAGTCCACGCTGGGTGGAGCCAGCAGCCATCTCTGCCTGTTGCATGTGGAATTTGGGATGAATGCCGATGTTTCTATATCTGTAAACTGAACACAGCACCCAGTGATCTGAGGACACCACACCGAGCAGAGCCACAGAATTGGCTATTTACTTCCTGTTGCTCATTAACTTGCACTCTGTCAGGCCGCATCAGGCTGGGAAGACAGTTCCACAGCAAATACAGAACCAGTGCTTAGCATAGGTGTGTGCTCAGTAAGGAAACAAAGAATGGAACAAAGAGGGGAGGAGGAGGGGTGAGGAAGAAAGTGGAAAGGAGGGGAGGGAAGAGAAGGGGAGGGTGGACAAAGTACCCCAGTAGAAAGAAGAGATCTGATGTGGAGAGGTCACAGTCACAGTGGGGATGAGCTAGAATGGCCCTAGTAGAACAGACAGCGTCACCGTTCAAAGGGAAGGAAATGAAATACTTGTGACATCCATCACCTCAGAGCCTATTACAGAAAAAGGCCAGACAAGGGTGCCCATAAAGTCTGAGCCCCCGTGTCTACCCCCTGGTTTGCGCTATCGCCTCAGATGAACACAGGAACCATGCACCTCACCAATGGGTGCCTGCATTTCCTGGGAGCCAGCATTTTGGACTCCAGGCTCACAGATTTGTTTCAGACCTCACTAGGCTTGGACTGTGAGGGATTCTTGGGCAGGGGTAAAAAGTATAAGTGGGTCCACCCAGAGGTGAGGGCAGCACTGGTCCTGGAATTTAGACCGTGTGTTGGTGGGGGGGTGAGAAGTAGCAAATGTCTTAAAAGCAAATCTTGACATATTCTGTCACCAAAACTTCTGAGCAAAACTGACACCCAAGCCAAATCCCAGCAGCTACCACACTCTTGAATTGTGCTTATCAACCAGGTGTCCAAGATCCCAAAGGAACGGCGTTAGACTACTGTATGAGTCTGTCCCAGTGAAAGACCGAGCTGTAGATGCCCACATCAGGGCCTGTTCACATTGCCAGCATTAGTCCGACAAACCACCAGCTTCCTCATTCACACCCAAAAAGCACTAATCCCCCAGGCCCCAGCCTACTCAGAACCCTGGCTGTAGAGATATCGTACCCCACAAGTGACCAGCCTGTGATGGTGTCCTCTGGACAGGCACAGAACCAGAACTCTGACACACCCTGAAGGTGAGATCATCCAACCCCTTACTTTACAGTTGGGGAACCAGGCCAAAGAGGAAAGGCTGTGGTCCAAGGTTGTGGTCACTGGGTGCCCAGCCCAGCACCCTACACTGTACCAGACCATTAGGAGTCCTGCAGATCATCTAGAAGGGCAGTCAGGATGTCATTGTGTCCAAATCTGTCCTTCACAGAGGTCACTACCAAGGCTTCCAACGGCAGGCGTGTGGGCCTCAAACACCTCCACTTGCTGGGTCCCCACTCTCTCAGCCCTGGCTCCTAAACCGGAGCTAATAAGGATGTGACTGGATGAACAGAGAGGGGAGAAAGGAAGGAGGGAAGGGGAAATACACAAGGGGCCAGCTGTAGCAGGTTTGGGTAATTACCTCTAACCACCCATGCGTCCCTTTGTGGGCTCCCTTCTAACACGAGGATGTTCAGCATCTCGCCCGATCCTTTTCTTGCCCCTTCAGCTCGGTGTCCTGAGACACAAGCCACAAGTAGCCTTAGTGGAAGCTGTCTTAGTATGGCACACCACCCCCAGCCTTGCCGTCCTCAAAGTCCAGATTCAATATTAGCTGTTTCTTAAGCTCTGTCACCTCTCAGCACATCTAGCCCTTTTCTAATAAAAATCTTATTTATAAGTCAGTCTGTAATGTAACTGCAGCGAGAGGAGTCTTTGTAAGCATAAAAGAGTGTGTACCAACAGCAGTGTACGTGTGCTTATCTATGTCTGTTTTTCTTATTGCTGCCATAATTTTAGCGGCTTAAAAGAGGAGGACTTAGAGTTGGAGATACGGGTTAGTTGGTGGAGCACTGGCCTAGCACACAGGAGCCCTGGACTCAATCCCCAGGACTACAGACACCTGGCAAGGCCATTAGAAAGAGAAACTAGGCCGGGCGGTGGTGGCGCACACCTTTAATCCCAGCACTTGGGAAGCAGAGGCAGGTGGATTTCTGGTCTACAGAGTGAGTTCCAGGACAACCAGAGCTACACAGAGAAACCCTGTCTTGAAAAACCAAAAAAAAAAAAAAAAAAAAGAAAGAGAAACTAGTCACTGTACATTTTAAGACTATTCAATTTTGTATCTTAAAAAGATGCTGAATTTTGAACCCCTTTTCTATCAGAACCCCACTTTTACTCTATAAAGAGCTAGCCAGGGGCTCCACAATGCAAACAGCCACACACATGTGGTTCATGGGCAGATATATATATATATATATTTTTTTTTTTTTTCTTCGAGACGGGGTTTCTCTGTATAGCCCTGGCTGTCCTGGAACTCACTCTGTAGACCAGGCTAGCCTCGAACTCTCGAACTCAGAAATCCGCCTGCCTCTGCCTCCCAAGTGCTGAGATTAAAGGCGTGCGCCACCACCGCCCGGCCAGATATATTTTCTAAACACCTCAGACAGGCTTGGCTACCTAGACCTGTCGAAATCTTTTATCAGGATTATAAACCCAGACATCCAACGGAGACCTATGGTTTGACTCTCCAGACATTCCCGAACAGTTCTTGGTGAAATCAAAGCTTGTGCAAGGAGAGATCCGAAGAGGACCCGCTGGCCTGGGTCAGAAACCTTCCCTGGTTTTTGAAGTGCAAGGCCACCTCCCTAGGAGCCGTTCACAGCAGGGGAGACATCCTGTCAGTGGGCAGAGGGAGGGAGGGGAGACCAGGGGAGTCTGAGCTATTAATTCCCTTGATGGATGGGGAGCTTGGGACGGTCTGCCTGCTTACTCACTTGTCAAAAAGCAGCCAGTGTTCTGTGCTCTCCTCTGCGTACACCTGTTGCCTCTCCTCCTCAGCCGTGCAGCTGGGGTTCAACATCACCCTTAGGCTACATAAGCCACAGTGTCCCTCCAGCAGAAGCACCCATAGAGAACTGTACTAGACTACACTTTAAGTGAAAACGTTGCCAGTTTTAAGGCTGGATTAAAACCAAGACCCCCCCAAAAAAACAAAACAAAGCAAACAAACAAATAAAACACCCTATTCCTCTCTCCATATAACTCAAAATTAACAAAACAAAACAAAACTGACACTAACTCACAACTTAAGAACACTTAAGAAAGTCTAATTTAGAACAAGGTGCTTGCTGGTTTTAATCCAGTGACAATCTTCATTTCTTCAGGTGGCTGTGACTTCCTGGTTTGACTCATGGGCCTTTGTTGTCAAGCTCATTAGACCGAACCACAAAGAAGTCTTCATTTTGGACTTCTAGGCAGATACTGGAAGTCCAAGGAGAGGGAGAACAAGCAGCTTCCCGTCCTGCCTCTGCCTCCATCACTGGATGAGGTTTTTAAATGTTTTTCAGAGAAGTGGGAATAGTGGAATACGTCTGCTCGGCAAGCGTTGGGATAAACATGATGCCGGCCAAGCGCTCTCATCCTGACTATTAAAGTATCTTCCCCAGCCTGACTGCCGTGATAGTCATTCAACCACCTGTAAATACCTACAGCATTACTAGTCCCTGGCAACATCTCAAGGAAACAGAGATAGAGAAAACAGAGGTGACCTCAGTTTACAATCTAGAAGCAGGTTCCTAAGCAAATGCTGGTGTCGTAAATGTCTAGAGGTCTTGTGTGAGGAGGAAGAGCACCCATCCTGACGGTGCAGGAACACCTAACGCTGCTGACATTCCCCCACTCTCCTCTGTTTCTAAAACAACAGCCCTCACTCGGCTGCGTGACACACATTAGACAGCGTTGTTTCAGGGAAGATGGAGAAGTTTGGGAAAACTCCTATTGCCTCAGAAGGCCATTTCCTCCCAACAGGTCCAAATGAAAAGCCGACCAGCAGCAACTCTAAGGTAGCACTGACTGGCTCTGCAGTCTGAGGTCGGCAGTGTACTAACATGTTAGTGTCTGTTGAGTCAAGCAAGCACCTGGAGGCGCAAGTGAACACGGAGAGGTTAGGAACCAGGGAGGGTGGACACTGCCAGCTTGCTTTTCAAATCTATCATGCCCAGTTCTTTCTCTACTTTATCTACTCAAAAACTGAGTTTGCAGGGCTGGAGATGTCATGGCAGTTGAGAGCACTTCCTGCTCTTTAAGAGGACCAGAGTCTGATTGCACTCCCTGCTCTGAGAGGCCCAGTTTGGTTCCTAACCCCTCCATCAGGGAGTGCAGGATTCCAGCTCCACTGGCATTTGACACCCTTCTTTCTGACTCCAGGGCCATGTGTCATTCGCACACATACACATACAATTTAATTAAAAAAAAATGTATGAGGGGCTTAAGAGATACGTCAGCACTTAAGAACACTTGCTCTTCCAGAGGCCCCAGGTTCAGATCCCAGCACCCACACTGCAGCTAACAAACATCTGTAAATTAAAGTTCCAGAGGATTCAGTTCCCTTTTCTGACCCCTGATGCCACCTGACCTATGTGGTACCCAGACATACATGGAAGGAAAATACTCATAGCATAAGACAATCTTAAGAACAATTTGAGTTTCCTTTCCCTTTAAGGCCCAGTTGAGACTTGCGGCCTCATCTCCATCTTTCACCTCCAACACTTCATCCTAACCTGTAATCCTTGGCCTCTCAATCCTTTCCACCTTAAACCGCATTTCTCTAGCTGTACCTCCCCGTTTTAGAGTATCTATTGTACTTGCCCTGAACACTCGCCTTCCTTCTATTGTGTATTGATTTTTAAACTGTTGTCCCCCAGCCAGAAACAAAAGTTCTTGAAACTTCTCATCCAATTATCTGTGCTACCCTGAAATAGACTCACACTGAGGTGCCATTTTCTGTATTAGTTTTAGACGTCATGTAGGTATAAAGTGATTATCATTCATAACTTTGCTCAAAATTACAAAATATAAATTACCAATAGGAGCAGGATAAACATTAAAGATATCCCACAAATTTATGCTCAAAACCAAGCATTTTCAGAGCCTACTAGCCCCACAGTGAGTGAACCTTTCTGTTCCTCTGATAGACTTTGATCAGTCATCTTCCACACCACTGTCCTCTTGTATGCTAGAAAAGTCCACTTCTTTTACCCACTACAGTGTAAGAGGGGAGGGCCACGTGCACAAAGTAGATATTCGAACGAGTTTATTTTTCTACTTAACTTTTAATAAATGAGAAGAAACACAGTAGTCTTGTCTCATATAGAACATTTATAGTACATAACAATCCATAAAGCCTCATGGTGAGGTAGGAACAGCTTTGGAAATAACACAGAGTCATAAAACACACAGAAGTTAGGGGAAAGGCTGCCGCACCTTCTGGATGAGCCTCATTAACTGCCCTTGGCCCAGGGGATGGACGGGCAGCAGCAGACAGGACCAACGCGAGAGCGTCTACAGAGAATCAGACACTAATACCTCATTGTGCTGTTTCAAGGCAGATCCGTATCACGGCATTTGTGTCATTTTATATAACCACATAGTAATTCTATGTTACATTCTACCTCAGCATCTTTTCTGCCTGACACTGAGCCTTAATGTTTTTGGTTTAAAAGTTTAAATTGATTAATATACAAAAGGCTCTTGTGCCGGTGAAAATGAATGACTGCTAAACATTCCAGAGCTTGTTAGTAAAACAAAATAGGACCAGCATATACATATACGTATGCATATATGCAGTGCTGTATCAAAATAGTGTGATTGCAATCCCGTTCTACAGACCATGAAGCACTGGGGCAGTTTCGATTACAGACACCAACAAAAGCCTTCCACTTTCCCATCACCTCTTAACACTGTTACCTCTTAAATGAAACTGAAACACAGTACTAAAATAAATATTTCTTACTGTAGAACCACTCTCCGTGTGTAGGACTACCTTAAGACAGCAAATTAATCTCTGTATTTGTGTAGAACTACCTTAAGACAGCAGGTTAAGGACAGTTTTTTGTTTTGTTTTTTGTTCAAATGGTATCTGCTTGCAAAACAGTTAAAAACATTCAAAACCAGTTTACCTACCAAATACTTCACATTAGTTTTTCTTTTCCCTCAAAACTTTCAGGAACTCAGAATAACAGATGCTGACAACACACACACACATAAACAGCCTCCCGAGACCCTCCACAGTAAACTTGATGGAACCCTTCCTGCTCAAACTACACATCTTAGGATAAAGCTACCCAGCATTTTGTTTTGGGTGTGAAAATACAGTACAATATTCGAGGATCGTTTTCCATGTTCTAGCCTGTACTTCTTCAATGTAGATACGCCCCAGAAAAAAATTCCTCCTGCGAGTTCAAAGCTGGCCATGGGAAATCAAGTCCATTGTTCCAAGGCTGCACATGGCTTGAAAGGATTCCTGTCTGAGTGTACTGTGGGAGCATACAACCCTTCCTCACTCAGTCCACAATGACCTGGCTCAAGTAAGGCAAAGCAGGGAGGCCTCCCCCAGCCCTGAGGCACTGAGAGGAAGCACATTTAACAATAGGATAGTCCCAAACAGGCCAAGGTAGCTCCTCATTTTCTCTCAAGAAATAAGCTATTTTGGAAAAGACACTCAAATTCTACAACATTTAAATATAAAAACATCTTTCTTCTTAAAGATAATGCTAATATAGCTAAAAAAAAAAAAAGGGTTAGAAAGTGCATTGTAAAGAAATAAATAATTCTCTAAAACCTCAAGGTGAGTTGGCACCCATGGATTTTGCTATGACAAACACCTTTGGGGGGGAAAAAAGCCTTCGGTACCACTTTTTTACATAGAAGCCACTTGACCCAGGTCACCACCACCTTAAAGCACTTCTGAAAATTGGATTGACACAGCCCTCCTCCGTGACATAAACCTGCCCGAGTGTTCTGAAGGACACCTCCTGGATACCATAGGCTTTCCCCTTGCATTCCTGTACCACTGTGGAAACACTGAAGCCTTCTGCACAGTGCCGCTGGAGTTCCCTTTCACACCACTCACAGAGCTCTCAATTTCATGGTTTTTTTTTTAAAACAAACAAACAAACAAACAAACAAACAAACATTTTGCAAAAGTCAAAGTAACCACCTGCCAAGGGGTTAGGTCAGACATTAGTAAAGTATGTAGGTTGATGGTTGGCCCAGTGTAGTAAATGTGAACTTACAAACTATATTCCAAAAATTACACTTATCAGAAAATCCAGCTGTTCTTAAGTAGGCCCGTTGCCAGCAACAGGCTTATTACACTAGAGGAGACACTATCCCTTAAAGTAACTGTCATACTCTTAACATTTCCATTTTCAGATTATTAAGCAATGAATTATTTCAAATCCCAAAAGTTAACTTTCCCAAAAGTAGTCAGCTATAAAAGTTATTGAAGTAGTCAGAATACTTTGTTCCTAGAAAAATAGAGCTATACATAACTGATAGTAATAATCACTCTTTTGAAGACAAAAATCTACATTTCCTTCACGAAACATTAACCTTTCTCTATCAAGGAAAACATAACTTAAAAATCTTCAAATGTTTGCGTTGGATTTGAAATCTGTGGCAACAGAGCAGCCGTGAATGACTTCCTGGGTGCAAAGTGCGGTGTCCTGCACAGGGAGCACAGTGCGAGCCAGCAAGCCAAGACATGGAAGCTAAACACCTAAGCCTTCCTCTTACTGGTTTTGCTTTCTAAAGTAACATCCAAATTGCATGAGCCATCTGATTTCATTTTCAAGTCACTGGCTCTTGGCTAAGCACACACGGTGTTGGCTGCACATGAAGGAAGGTATTCAATCCATTTGACGGGTCACTATGGAAGTTTAAGACACAATCTAAGATTAATAGTCTGCAGTTTAAGAAGCCAAGTCCGCATTCTCAAAAACATTCACGCACTTAGAACCTTTCACCTCAGGGTTGCTAACACCAGTCTTCGAAAGAAAGCAACACTGGCAACATGTTTAGACCAACTTTGGTAGAATAAAGCCATTGAAGATTTTCAAGATAATTTAGAGCTGTAATCTCAACATGAGTATGCAATAACTGACGTAGCTTGTCTTCTTCCCTGCTCTTATCCCCTATGTGCTCCAAGATGTATAAACTGTAACTCGCCTTGTGAGTTACCTTAGGGTTTACTAGGCTACTACTGCTCAGCAGTAGGGAACAGAGTAGTGCCTAATCTTATTTCCTGCTAATAGTCATGACTCGCTCTGAAAATATGCTGCCATTGTGCTATGTTTATGATCTCAAAGGGCAAGTAACTATCCCCTCAAGCATCGAAGGAAACAAACTTGATGATTTTAAAGGCCTGGCAATTATAATGCTAACAGACAAGATATAACAATGGGGGGGAAAGAAAAGCAGAGAAATTCCAGTAACAATTTTATTTATCCCCCTAATCCTTATCATGGGAAAACCAGGAATCAAATGTCATTATGTCATATAAGGTTTATACTTACTTTAAACAAAACTGTAACATAGTGTTAAACTGGCTTTCAAACGTGTTCCAGCATAGCCGCACTATGCACTAAGAATCACAGACTGTGATGGGGCACACTCTAGTATGCACTCCCATGTGGTTCTTACAAAAATAGAATTAAACTGTGCGACCAGACAAGGACTTCAATTACACTACTTGGCAAACTTAGTATTTCAATCGAGTCTATTTTCTCTTGCAGTTTAAAAGCAAAAGTCAAATATCCCATCTTTTTCAAGACTCACAGAGATGATTCGGGCTGTTTGTTTGGCACGTTTTTAATCTCTATCACCACAGCGGGGAGACTGCCTTCAGCTTTAGTCCTCCTGGGCTGCTTCTCTAGATTTTCACTGAGTTCTAAACAAGAAATGCTAACTGTCGGCGCCTTCTCAGCATCCTTCCCAGAGTGGACTTGCGGCCGAGTCCCGCAGCACTGCTTCAGAGCACACTGAGTTCTGCAGGCGAGCTCACACGGGACTACACTTGATTTAGAGCCTACACTAGCGAATTCAGGCTGGATGGTAGTGGCATGGATTCCATGATTGTGGAAAACATCTTTAATGGTCTTGGCCACCTGCATGTAGGAAGCTGGGTCTTCACACTTTATGTGGGCGGTGGCGATGATCCTGCTTCCGGCGAGCTGCCACACGTGTAACTCATGCACCTCCTCGACTCCTTCAACAGCGCGTAGCTCTTTGACCAAATGTTTGATATCGATTTGCTTAGGAACAGTCTGTAAAAGGATGAGAGCAGACTCCTTAAGCAACGGGTAAGTCGTGTAAAGAAGTATACAAACCATGATAATACAAAGGGTCGGGTCCAGGTAGAGCACCCAGCACGGACCAGCCTCACGCACTGGGACCTGGGTGCTGTTCATTATCTCCACAGACGATTTGCAGGGATCAGGAAAACACGGGTTCATACAAAAGTTGTCTTCAGTACAACCCTTCCAGGAAAAGTAAAAGACCAAGGCGTTCACCACCACGATCACGGAGCCCAAGGCATCTCCAAGGACGTGCAGAAACACTCCTCGCATGTTCAGCTGTCCAGCCCTGTTGTCTTCTGATTCCAGACTGTCCGACTCCTGGATGAGGGTCCCATTGACTTGTAAATCCACTGGATCATCACTTCTCAATTTTTCTGGCTCTACAACAAAATAATACAATTTTAGTTAAGCACGTTTACAGTGGCCATAGAGACATCTTGTCCAGCAGTGAGTATGTTTAAACTTGTTTCATAAACCTCAACGGAAGTGTGCGGAGAGCAATTCCCAGTGTGCTGACACTGGGCACTGCAGCACACGACAGTGGAAATCCAACTGTGTCACTCACTGGGCTACTGCTCCTCTGTGCTCCTTCCCACCCTCTGGGCTGCCCTCACTACTGGGTTGGTGTTCTGTAAACACTCTGCTTCACTTCTCTGAAACATACAAGAGAAACAGAATTTAAGGCAGGCAGTTAAGCAGCACTGAGGATAAGTCCTCTCACACGAACTAATCTGATGGGAGGCTCTCTGTAGTCAGTGACACTAGGTAGGCTGAGAAAAGTGGCTCTAACGTAAAATATTCATCATGAACACAAAACATGGTGTCTTGGTAGAGGGGTTTACAAACTGACAAATCAACAACCTGGGGCTATTGCTGGGCAGTGCAGGCCTTTGATCCCAGCACTGAGGAGACAGATGCAGGAGGAATTCTCTGAGTTTGAGGCCAGCTTGTTTTACACAGTGAGTTCCAGGATAGGCAAGGCTACACAGAGAAACCCTGTCTCGAGAAACCAAAAACAAACCAACCAACAAAACACAACCTGAAGCTACCAACAAAATTGTAAGTCAGTAGTCACTAAGTAACCCAAAAGTTCCAGTCAGACGGCACACCTGAGTAGCTTCATTTTTCTCCTTTCCTATGCACCACCTGAACTTCTTAACACGTTACTATGCACTGGAGAAGTTAAGATGCCTCTGGATGTAACTCAACCAGATACAAATGGCAAGAAAAACTGGAAGGAACACACAACGTTAACATCGAGCTTGGGTGGTACTGGCTGGTTCCTTCTCCTTTCTTTTCAACACTTACCTTCCAGATTACCATCAAGCACACGTGTGCTCAAGATGAAAAACGCTCGTTAAAACCACGAGGGTAATACATCACCATCGGGTATAGCACCATTACGCCAAACCCGAAGAGGCAAGGGTGCAACGTGCCCTGGCAGGTCCCTAAGCTGTGATTTTCCGGATTAGGTGGTCGGTTTTCAGGGAAACACACACTCCCGTTCACAAAGGCCGCCTTTAACCAGGGCCCACACACCCCCAACACATCATTATCAAACTTGTTCAGTGGGCACCAAACCACCGCGCACCCGGGCGCGGGGCGTGGCACCCACCGCGGTCACCAGGGGGCGCCCGTCCCGACCCCTCTAGAGCTCACCTGCTTGGTCCGCCTTCAGCCCGTTGGAATTGCTGGTGTTGGCCACCAGCGTGTTGGTCTCCTCCTGGTCCGGAGCCCGGCCGGGTGGCGTGCCCGTCTCACCCCCGGCGCGGCCCGCCTTGCGCGCGCCCTTGGCGAGGTGGCCGTGGCCGTGCGAGTGGCCGTGGCCCGCGCCCTGGCCCTCGCCGCTGTGGTGGTGGAACAGGCAGAGCCCCAGCACGTTGACCAGCAGCCCCGCTACGCCGACGCTCAGCACCACGAGCGGCTGCTGCATCTCATGCGGCTCGATGAAGCGCTCGACGGCTTCCAGCAGGATGGCGAAGCACAGCCCCGTGAGGAAGATGGCGTTCACCAGCGCGCCCATCACCTCGGCGCGGATCCAGCCGAATGTGTTCTTCTGCGTGGCGTGAGTCCTCCGGGCGAAGCGCTCGGCCACCAGCGCCACCACGAGCGCCAGCACGTCCGACAGCATGTGGAAGGAGTCGGACAGCATGGCGAGCGACGCGGTCACCCGGCTCACCACCACCTCCAGCACCATGAACATGAAGGTCAGCAGCAGCATGCACAGCAGCCGGCCGCGGTTGCGGCCCCAGCAGCCCATGGCGGCGGCCTGAGGCTCGGCGCTGACGCGGGAGCGGTGCTGTGGGGAAACCGCCGGCCGCGCAGCTACTCAAGCGCCGGCGCTCGGCTGGACTGGCGAGGCGGGCCACTACGTGCCGAGGGGCTGCCGAGCATCAGACCGAGGCGCTTGGGAGACGGCGTCCGCGACGACTGCGCTCCGCTCGGCAGCGGCTGCCGTCTTCGCCCCCCCGCCTTTGCAGACGGTTTACAAAAAAACTTTGCTTTGCACTCGGAACCCCCGTTTTCACACGGACCCGAGCGTGACAAGGCCCCGGCGCCCCGCCCCCCAGGCCCGGCTCGCCTCCCCATTGGCCAGAGCTGCCTCACGACAGCCCTGGCGTCCCGCCCCTCCTCTGCCTCTATTGGCTGGAGGGGCGGGAGGGGGCGGGGCGCGGCCGCGGGAGCTGGGGGCGGGGCCTGTGCTCTGGGGAGCCGGGCGTGGGCCGGGGGCCGCGGCCGGGTGCAGCGGCGGGCGGTGCGGGGGAGGGTGGGCGCGGGCCGCGTGCAGCGGTGGGCAGGCGGCAGGGCGGTGGCGCCGAGCCCTGGGGCGCAGTGGGCAGTTCCCGCTTCCTGCGGTGCGGGTTCCGGGCCGCGGTTCCCCTCCGCCGGCCCGGCCGCCCCAGACTTTGATCCTGCGAGCTGGGTGCACGTGGGGGCGGCTGGGTGACAGGTCGGCGCCCAGGAGGGGCAGGCAGTGCGGGCTGTGCGGGCGGCGGGGGCGCGGCCGAGCGAGGAGCTGAGTTAGGGACTGGCTTGCTAGCGGCCCAACCCCAGCCTCGGGAACTCTTCCCATCCAGCGGATCAGCCGCAGAGCCACCTCCCCGGGGCAACCGTGTGAAGTCAGCCTGTCGCTGACACTCTTAAGGTGTGGGGTGCTGACTTGGGGCGGGAGCCTGCTGCGTGACTTAGGCAAGTCACCTAATCTCGCTACACCTGTTTCTTCATCAATAGAGGGAAGGATTGGGCAAGTGGAACTTCTCTTCTTCCTTCTAGCTAAAATTCCAAGGCTCTGTGATTTCACACTATTTATAGGTTACAAACCTCCGAACCCTTGTGTAGGCTGTTTGGAGGGGGAGGGGCGGCCAGAATACAAAAGAAGGTGGTGGGCAGGCACTAGGAACCAAACACCCTTGCTGAGTTGGCTAAGACTCTTTGGAGTTGGTCCTCTAAGTGAGAACCGTGCATGTGCACATCTATGAGGGTAAAGGTCCCCCAGAGTGGAGGCTAGAGTCAATCATCAGGGCAGCCTCTGTTGGGCCACCAAACATAACGATGGACCCTGATAGACCCCCTAGGTACCAGCCGTTGCATTGAGATATTCATGGCCCACTATGCTCTTTTGCATGAAAAATTTTCTTGTTTTCCTTTTGTTTTCTTTGAGACAGTTTCTGTGAGTAACCCTGTCTGTGCTGGAACTCCCTATGTAGCCCAGGCTGGCCTTGAACTGAGAGATGGGATTAAAGGTGTTTGCCACCACCACTCAGCAGAAATTCTCATTCCAAGATTGCCTCTCATGTTGTACACGATGTTCTCATCCCAGCACCCAGACCAGAAAGCTAGGTGTGTCCTCATACTCTGTTTTGCTGAATAAGAAAGCATGGACAAAGGTTTCTAGCATCACAGGGAATATAGAGCAGAACCCGGTGATTAGATTTTGGGAGGCAAGAGAGCTAATGAGAGTTAACAGGTTTCAAAGCCGATACGGGAAATACTGCCTTAAATGGCATTTTGTTGGATAATGAAAAGACAGTGAACTCCACTTTGAGATGGTGAATTTGAATAAGAATGATAGCAGTTCTTAGACTGGACTCTGGGACTCCAGTAATCACCCCATACACACACACAAGTGGGAAACATAGCTTCAAGCTTTGTTCCAGCCTACCTATATAGAAGCCTAAATTTGGAAGATGCTTAAGGTATCCTTAAGACACTGGGCAGCTGGGGACGGTGTTGCTTCCTACTGTGGCCCTTTATTGAGATAGATTGCTTTAAAACAGTGATTCTCAACCTTCCTAATGCTACTTCATAACCAGTTTTGCTAGTACGAATCATAATGTAAATATGTTGTCCAGTGGTCTTAGGCGACCCCCACCTCCCCATAAAAGGGTCATTTGACCCCCAAAGGGGGTCGTGACCCCCAGGTTGAGAACTACTGCTTTAAAAGAAGTTGATATGCAAAGCAGAAACAATAGGTAAATAATAAGGCAGGCTTGCCTTGCCAAAGGGGCCTTTCCCCCACAGGGGCTAAACGGACCAGCTTGGAAGATGTTTTGCCATAAAAGTCATCTCAGCTTCCAGTGGCAGCCACAGCTGAGGGGTCTGTCTCACATTCAAGCTGTCTCCCAGAAAGCTGCTTTATTCCCTCATCCCCTGGTAGGGGGTGGGGCAGCACAGCCCCAAAGTGTGGAGAAGTCACAATGGCCAGCCAACTCAAAATGCAGGGTAGGGGACCAGCTCAGTGGTTCAGTGATTGACTGCCCAGCACGGGCGGAGGCCCTGGGCTCCTGAGGGAACGTAATAGCTGCAAGACTAAGAAGGTAAGGTCTAACTTACCTTCTTCTTATCTTCTTGTTTCTTTTTGTTTGTTTGTTTTATTTTGTTTTTGTTTTTTGTTTTGTTTTGTTTCGAGACAGGGTTTCTCTGTGTAGCCCTGGCTGTCCTGGAACTCACTCTGTAGACCAGGCTGGCCTTGAACTCAGAAATCCACCTGCCTCTGCCTCCCAAGTGCTGGGATTAAAGGCATGTGCCACCACTGCCCAGCTTCTTGTTTCTTTTTATGACAGGATCTCACTATGTAACCCTAGTTGGCCCGGCATTCTATGTAAACCAGGCTGGTCTCAAACCCATAGAACCTTGCCTTCTGTGCCTCCAATGTTTAGGATTAAAAGCTGTGCACACCCATAGCCAGCCGTCCCTCCCTCTGTGTGAGCAAAATAGTTGAGTATTTGGCTTAAGTTTTTGTTTTGTTCTTTTTCTTTTCCACTAGTTTCTCTAGAAACTTTATTCTTGTTTGGTTTTTGTCACTGAGACAGGATCTCATTATGGAGCCCAGGTTGGCTTTGAACTCACCAGTCCTGAGGAACCACCACTCAGTTTATCCTAGCAATTTTAGCACCACTCAGAGTGGATTTAACAGGAGGAACCATGTGAGTTTTACCAGTGGCATTCAGTGGCCCTAGGCTGAATAAAATGGCTTTTTCTTCCTCCTTCCAGAGAACTTGCCTGATAATTTTCACACTCACAATGATTAAATCTAGCACACTTCAGAGATAAAATCCTGGCAGTTTTGAAAATTGCCAACATGGCTGAAAGGCGAGTGTAACAGATGCTTTACATGTGGCCCTCTGAGCTTGACACTCCTGGTGGGACTCGGGGAGAATCTTAGAGGATTCTGAAAGCCCCAGACAAACACACCTGAAGGTATATTATCAAAAATCAGTGGGACTGGGTGTGATAGTGCTTGCTTTTAATCCCAGAGGCAGGAGAATCTCTTGTGAGTTATCCGCCAGCCTGATTGACACAGTTCCAGGACTGCCAGGTCACATAGACCCTACCATTTAAAAAAAAAAAATGTAGGACCAAGAAGATGGCTCAACCTCTAACAGTGCTGTACAGAGCCGGACAGAGCTGGACGGCCTGTTTGGGGGGGGGGGTTAGTTTTTCGAGACAAGGTTTCTCTGTGTAGCCCTGGCTGTCCTGGAGCTCACTCTGTAGACCAGGCTAGCCTCGAACTCTCGAACTCAGAAATCTGCCTGCCTCTGCCTCCCAAGTGCTGGGATTAAAGGTGTGCGCCACCACTGCCCGGCTTGGCCGGCCTGCGTTTGAGTTGAGGATCCACCGGTTGGAAGGAGAGGGCTAACCTCTTAAGTTGTCCTCTGACCTGTACACAATGCTTTTGGGGGGTTTATTTGTTGTTTGGTTTTAACTTTTAAAAATCATTGTATAAAGTTGGACCTTGCCTGGAAAGACCCCAAAACAAAACACAGAATCATGAGAACACCAGAGTGCATTTGACTTCAGCTGACACTAAAGTCACGTCCAGTGTTCAATCTCGAGGGGAAACTCGGGGCAATCAACTTGTTTATGCTCTTGAGTCTTTTGGAAATCGCTTGAGTCATTTCTACATAGGAACCGAAATCTCTAGCAATAACATGAGTGCCAAGGTTTGATATTTGTTTAGCTGCCCCTAGAGGAATAAACAACAGAACAAAGAATAACTAGGAACAATGCAGCAGTAAAACTCAGGAATAGCACAAAAGGTCTCAGCGGTACAAGGGAAACCAGTAAGGAACGCTGGAGCAGGAAGCCCAACTGTGTGCAGAGACCTGGCCAGCCACAGCTGGGAGAGTCCAGCTTTTGTCTTCCTTGGTGGAACTGAAGGTTCTCGGATGAGGCTAACAATAAAGAAATTTTTTTTGTTTTGTTTTTCAGGGATAATGAAAATGGAGCCCAAGTTCTGCAGTCATGTCAGGAAGTTAAGGCACCAGCACCCATAATAGCAAGGCTTACTAGAAGCATTCAGGAGCTCAGGTGGATTAGCCTAGCCACTCTGGAGGCTGGGGCAGGAGAGAGTTCTAGGTCTGCATGAACCCCAGAGTGAGTTTGAGTCTGGCCTGGGCGATTTATTAAGACCCTGTTAGGAAACAGAAGTTTGGGTATGGCTTGATGGTGCAGTGGTGACCTTCTGCCGTTAGGCTGTGGTCCCCAGCACCACAAAAACAAGCATCTGTGAATTTTTGGTTACATTTATCTGTGTGCACACTTGAATGTAGACGTCCAGAGACAACTGTTACGATTTGGTTCGCTCCTTTTACCATAGGGATTCCAGGGATTGAACTTAGGCTGTCAGTCTTGGTGGCAGGCATCTTTACCTGCTAAGCCAGCTTGGCTACCCTGCTCTTTAAGTGCTGTGCTACTTAACAACAGAGGCAGGTGAAGGAAGGCTCAGGTCATCTTCAGGATGGCGAGCTCACACTTCTGTGGTCATGGTGTTTGTTTTTTGTTGTTGTTGTTATTTTTAAGACATGCTTGAGATATAGCCCAGGCCAGCCTTGAACTCTCAATCCTCCTGCCATAGCCTCCCAAGTACTGAGATTACAGACATTAGCCATCTTATCTGTCTTGCCTTCTGTAGTCTTTTTTTATTCTCCAGGTTTGGAGGTCATAACTAAAACACAAAGGATATGCTTTGTTTGTTTGTTTTGTTTTGTTTTTCGAGACAGGGTTTCTTCGAAGGTTTCTTATAGCCCTGGCTGTCCTGGAACTCACTCTGTAGATCAGGCTGGCCTCAAACTCAGAAATCCACCTGCCTCTGCCTCCTAAGTGCTGGGATTAAAGGCGTGTGCCACCACTGCCAGGCCAAAGGATATGCTTTAAAGAGAATTCTGTCAGACATGGTGGTTCAGGGCCAGCCCTGGACTTACCATGTCCCTTTCTCAAAAATAAAAATGAAATAAAGCATTATTTTAGGGCAATATAGCTCATCAGAGTTGGTGTCTAGCACATATGGGTTCAGTCTACAGAGCAGAATAAACTTACCTCAGTGACACAAGCCTATAATCCCAGAGGCTAAAGAGTCAGAAGTACAGTGTCAGCCTCAGCTACATCTCATGTTCAAGACTAGCCTGGGCCTTAAAAGAAAAAAAAAGAAAAAGAAAAAAAAGAAGGAAGAGAATCTCCTGTGTGTCTTTGAACAAGGTAGTAAACATCCCTGAGTTTTCCTTACCACATCTTTTGGGTGAGGGAAGTTTGTCTTTGGGACTGGGAAGCTCAGGGTAGATGCTTGGGCCTCCTGTATGCTAGGAAAGTGCTATACCACTGAGTTACAATGTAGTTAGATAGACTTACCATGTTGCCCAGGCTGGCCTTGAACCTGTAAACCTTCCACCTCAGCCCCACTAAGCAGCTGGGATTCAGACCTGGCACCAGGCCTGGCAAGGTACCTTCTTTATTGGGGTCAAGAGATGAGAACAAGAAGACAAAGTGCCTTGGTTGACACTCTTGGGTGGGACCTTTTGAGTCACTTTTCCTTAGAGTTTGTGAACCCAGGACTGAGTTCTCAATTGGTGATTTCAGAAACCACACCCCCAACCCCCATTTCTCTTTCAATAAACTAGTTTTCAGGGACTCGGGACAGTTGGCCAGCCAGCTCCTTAGCTAATGCTCTTGGCTACAATGGCTGCTCCTGGACCACTCCTGATTGTCTTCTGGTGGAAGGCTGCTTGGGAGGACAGAGGGGCTCCTGGGAGGGGGACCTTCTGTGCAGAGCAGCCTTCCCAGACTCTCTTCTAGGTCGTAAAGGTCTCCTGTAGTCCCTGCCCAACTCTACCTTCCTGCTCCCAAACTGTAGCTGCAACAGTGGTCCCAGGATTGGTGGCACAACCTTCAGCCTTAGCTCTCAGGGGGCTGAGGCGGTAGTTCTTTGTAAGTTTGAGGCCAACCTGGTCTACACAGAGAGCTCCTAGTCACCCAAGGCTACACAGAAACATTTTCTCAAACAAAAACCAAACCCCGGGTCTGGATACCAAAACAGTATCCTCCACTCATGTGACTATAGCAGAGGACACTCAGGACCGATGGCTGTGCTGTCCTCTCTAGCTTTGGGCCCAGCCTTTCCTACTGCTGCAAATCCAGCCTGTGGACACACTGTTCCTTCTCCTGGGATGCTCTTCTACCCCTGTCCCCAATGAATCTCAGACATCCTTGGCTGTCAGCTAAAGATCACTTCCTGGGATGACCCTCCCAGGCCATCCCTGGAGGACAGTACTTCACGTCTTGTTCTCTCTCTCTCTCTCTCTTTTTTTTTTTTTGGTTTTTCGAGACAAGGTTTCTCTGTGTAGCCCTGGCTGTCCTGGAACTCACTCTGTAGACCAGGCTGGTCTTGAACTCAGAAATCCGCCTGCCTCTGCCTCCCAAGTGCTGGGATTAAAGGCGTGTGCCACCACCGCCCAGCACGTCTTGTTCTCTTATCTGTGCTTAGCAAAGACGCTGTTTGACATGAAGACTTGGGATGAGTGTAGCTTGACGGTATATACATAATGCTTGCAGGGCATAACCAGGCATGCCCAAGTCCTATGCAGTCATGCTAGCAGTCACTGATGTGCAGACAGAAGGGCCAGAAGTTGAAAGTTATCCTTGGTTTTATAGTTCAAGGCTAGCCTGGGCTACATAAGACCATGTCCCAACCAACCAATCAAACAAGGATCACGGGCCATGCTAGGCGGGTGTTCTGGTGCCACACTCCATCCCCACACAGGATTTTCCACAGCTTTCTACAGCTATAGTGCTGTTTGGTTTTGATTCAGGATGAGGCTGTGAATTTGTGAGGCAGAATCTACAGGCAATAAATGAGTGGTGACCCTTTGCAACTAAGAAATTTGTTCCATGCCTCACGGCTTGTGAGTGTGGAACTCCATGGATGCGAAATGTGGCTTGTAAATTCACACCTTTATTGGGGCAGCAAACTGATCTGAAGCTCAGGACCACACGAAGCCCTACAGACTCCGGTTCTCCCTCCTCTACGTAGTCACTGACTCTGTGAGTCTTTTGTTAATTTGTAATTACTATAAGCACTAAGGGGAGGTGGCCTACTTGTGAGGGACACCTCTCTTTAACAGGTCACTCCAAGGTCTGATTCTCTAGTGACACGTTCCAGAATTGGGTCCTCTTTACACGTACTTCTGTGGGGTGAATTAGCACCGTGTTCTGCCTGCTGCTTTGATCGGTGTAACCACTACTTGTGGTTTCTTTGACAACCTGGATGTCTTCCAAAGGACTTGATGAAAACGCTGTCATTTCTGCCTTTAGCATGTACCGGAGTCACCTGGGAACTTGCTAGAATGCAGACTCAGGTCCTGAAAGTCTACAGTGAGGCCTGGGATCCTGCGTTTCCAGCTCCTGGTGTCTGTAATCAGCTGTATTTTATGTCCCTAGAGCGTAAGGTCACAGCAATGTTTCACTGTGTCCTCAAGCTACCTTGTAGTCAAGAAATTCTTTTGCCTCAGCTTCCCAAGGAGCTGGGCTACATCTCTGTACCACTGTGCTCTGCTCATACACTTCCTGCTAATCGTAAAAGGAAGAAGATATCGTATGGTGTTAACTTATTCCCAGGGAGAAGTACCCTTATATTTAAACTTTGCTTCCTTTGCTGACTTCGTATTCATCAGCCGTGTTTTAAGATGAGCAGGCATTGCTTTTATATTCAAATGGTAAATAAATACATACCTTACCCTTGTTAAGAAGGTACTCCTTAAAACTGGTGGCATTCTAGGTGGCTTACATTATTCCATAGAAAATTTGGTACTTAGGGATTTTAAACATTTAGGGGGTTGGTGAGATGGCTCAGTGGGTAACGGCACTTGGGGCTGACTTGGTTTTAGAGATTCAGTCCATTATCATCATGGCAGGAAGCATGGCAGCATCCAGGAGCCAAGAGTTCTAGCTATATCTTGACCCAATGGCAGCCAGGAGAAGACTGTGTCACACTGGCCAGGCTTGAACATATATATGAGACCTCAAAGCCCAGCCTCCACAGTGACACACTTCCTTGTAACAAGGGCACCTCCCTGCAAATAAGGCCACACCTCCTAATAATGCCATTTCCCATGGGCCAAGTACATTCAAACCACCACATCCCTGAAAGAACTTCACCATGCCTTGTTGGCGCCAAGGTTTATTCCATCATGAACGAGGTTAGAGGTGGCCATCTCACAGCCTGCAGGGACACACTGGTCGGTCCCTGAAGCACCACTGCCTCTGACAGGCCCACCATCAAGACGATGCTGGCTCTCTCGGCAGTCATGAAGAAGAGTAGTGCCAGCCACACTGGAGGGAATGAGCCCATTTGCTCCCTCTCGCTTGCCTCCTGATGTGCCATGGAGAAAGTCAGAGAGCTACCCTTGGTGGGAGAGGGTCTGCTCCATGCATCAGGATGACAGGTAGGAGACACTTCTGAGACAGAGAGGGACAGACATTCATAGCAATCTCGTGAGCCTTCTCTAGAAGGCCCCATTGCCCTCCAGTAATCTTTGTACCTGGCTTCTCACTACCATTTCCTTACACCAGGAAAAGTTTGTAACCAGTCTAGGAGTATCTAAAGATACTCTTGTAGCCAGGCAGTGGTGGCGCACGCCTTTAATCCCAGAACTTGGGAGGCAGAGGCAGAGGCAGACGGATTTCTGAGTTCGAGGCCAGCCTGGTCTATAAAGTGAGTTCCAGGACAGCCAGGGCTACACAGAGAAACCCTGTCTCAAAAAACCAAAAAAAAAAAAAAAAAAAAAAAGATACTCTTGTAAACAATGGAGTCCAAAGAAATGGGAATTTCCCCAGGAATCTCATGCTGAGAGAAGGAAAAGGTGGCAGTCAGAAGGAGAACTTGTCTCCTGGAAAGAGACTGCACAGAATTGTGGTAACTTACCAGACCACCTCACAGGGCTTTGTGAAAATTCAAGGACAGCATGGTGGTGAGCAGGCTCACACCTTGACTGGGACTGCAGATCCCCTGACCTCCTATGTAAGTTTTTGTTTTGTTTGGGTTTTGAGACAGAGTCTTTCTATTACGGAGCGCCCACGTGCTGGGATTAAAGGCATGTGTCACTACGCAGTTTAGTTTTTAGTTATCATTAACAGATTTGTTTTTCTTGCTTGCTTCAGTATTATTTTTCTTTTTTTCTTTTTTTTTTTTTTTTTCGAGACAGGGTTTCTCTGTATATCCCTAGCTGTCCTGGAACTCACTCTGTAGACCAGGCTGGCCTCGAACTCAGAAATCCTCCTGTCTCTGCCTCCCAAGTGCTAGAATTAAAGGCGTGCACCACCACCGCCTGGCCAGTATTATTTTTCTAACCTCATGTTTTGTAATTGTCTAGCATAGTACTTTGCATTTAAAAATGAATGAGGCCTAGCATGGCGGCTCACCCCTTTAATCCAGGCGCTCTTAAAAGGCAGAGGCAGTTGGATCTCTGTGAGTGAGGCCAGCTAGGGCTATATAGTAAGTCCCTGCCTCAAGCCAAACAAATGGATATAACTGAATAACTGTATAGGTGAGTGAATGAATGAATGAATGAATGAATTAGAATCCTATTCCTACCACCTGCATTGGCCATCCATCCTTCCTGTAGTTTTTCCTAGCCACCCCTTGGGAACACTTGTGACTGGCATTTTGATCCGTTGCCCTACAACACATTGCTTTCCTGAGATTCTCTCCCCCGTCCCAGAGTTTCTTGGGACAGGTGGGGAAACCTTTTATCTTTGTGTATCCACAGGGCCTCACACACGGTAGCATTCAAATAGATAATGACAATCATCATCCTGTTGACAGAAGCTGTTCACTAGTGTCTCCCAAGCCCCCCTGTTGACAGAAGCTGTTCACTAGTGTCTCCCAAGCCCCGGGCTGACTGTGTCCTTGCTACTGTGTCACCTGCCCTCCCTTACTGCCTGGAAACCTGTTCCCAGTACACTTCAAATACAGGCTGCAAAGGTGGGTTCCACACTCTGAACCTCCTGATGGGCGGGTGAATAAGTTAAATAAGACTCTTCATTTCCCATTTGGGAAGCCGAGCCAGATGGATCTGCGTTTGAGGCCAGTCTGAACAAGTTCAAGGACAGCCAGGGCTATACAGAGAAACTCTCCTCCCTGGCACACTTGAAGGTGTTGGTTTTCCTGGTGACTCTGCATGGTTTTTGTTGCCCTGTAATCTCTGGTAGGTTGTTGATATTTGCTGAACTGCTAACCAGAAGGCCACTCTGCCTTGAGCTTCTAGAGACAGTGATTATTCCCATGGCTCCATGCCAGGCATTCTCTCTGACCATCAAAGAATTCAGTGTGTGACCACCACCCTGGAAGATGATGTCAGGGTGATTGAAAGATAAAATGTCTTATCGGGACATACAGACGCCCCTGACTTATGATGGTCCGACTTTCCGACTTGAGACTCTTTTCTCCGGACTGCGCAGGCATCCAGTAGAAACTGTGCTCTAATTTTCTGATTTTGATACTTCCTCACACTCAAAATCAGCAGCACTGTACTTTGAACTGGCCCTTAAGCCATTGTTCCTCAGAGGGTGAGCAGCCAGTGGCTAGCAGCCTCTTCTTGCCAGAACAAAATCCTCAGCAAGGCAGGAAGCATGTTGTGGCTGCAGCTGGAGGGTGCGGTCCATCCAATCAGGGAAGGGCCGGCTGCGGAGCTGGAGGCACTGGGGCCAGGAAACCGAGAGCATCTATCTTCCCAATGCTCAGCTTGCTGTTGTCCTTTTCATACAGTCCAGGACCCCAGCCCATGGAGTGGCCACATCCCACCTCTACCAACGTCTTCTAGGAACTGTCTCACAGACATACCTAGAAGTTCATTTCCATGGTGATTCTAAACGTTGAGTTGATGGTCAAGTCATCCATCACAGACGAGTTAATTACATTTTATGATGTTTCCAATTTACAGGGATTTTATTGAGAGGTAGCCCCACAGAAAGTCAAAGACCCTCTGAATTCCGAAATTCAGAAGATTTGCACCCGGGTTTATCTGTTGTTGGGTTTTCTCCCATTTGCTCTGTCTTCTGTGCTCCCTGGTTTGTTTTTGAGATAGGTTCTTGCTGTGCAACCCCAGCTGTTCTAGAACTTGGCAAGTAGACCTGTGTGTCTTTGAACTTGCTGAGCTCCTCTTGCCTCTGTCCCCTGGGAGCTGGGGTTGTACAGACACCATGCTCACTGCGTCTTTGTCTCTTTTGAAGGATGTGAAGCAAGTCACACGGAAAGAACCAACCCTCAAAAGTTATCCTTGGATGTGCACACACACGCACACACACTCACACACTAAGTGTAATCCAAAGTCAAACATCTTAATATGCATCTCAGAAAAATAGGGCTATTCTGTTACATAGCCATAGTACATTTGCCTGCTTTATAAGTTATAAGCCGTTGTCTGTAAATCCAGCTATGATAACAACTTCCTAACCCTAGCCCCTCCAAGACGATTGCCTGCCTCTCCACTCCTTTCTCCTAGAGCATTCCCACAGCCCCTTTTTTGTTCTTTAAAATGTTGACATATTCTTAAGAATATAGTTCTTCTTATGTTCTGGGGGGAGGCAGACAGTCACATCATTAGCTTTAGGCTGGAGTGGACTGAAAGCACGTTCCGGAAGCATGTTCCAGGTCCATGTCGGCTACACAGTAAGAGTCTGTCTCAAGAAGCCAAGGGTTGGAGTAGAGCTCAGCAGTGCTGCACTTGCCTCTCATACACAGGCCTCAGACTGATGCTCAACACTGCAAGATAAAATAAAAGCCCATCTGCTTCGTCTGATGCTTTGTTCTCTCGGGTGGAGTATTGTGGAAGTGGCATCGCGTCTCTCTGGGGGCACCTGACCTGGGAACAAGCGATCCACCTGTCCTGTCCCAGTAGCACACCCTTTCATCTCTCTCTCCACCCATTCCTCACTTGCCCAGCTCCTAAACCATATAATTAATTTTTTTCCTTTGAACTGAGAAGCACTCTCTGGGTAGGTACTGTTAAGACTACAAAAATATATTCTCCATCAACATTTCCTCTCACACACGGTGGGTGATCGTCCCCCCTCCTGGCTCCGTCCTCATGCCCTTGCTCTGCCTGCTTCAGTGTTTGCCAGTGGTCTGGAAGCAGGTGCTTGCCACACCTCCACTAGTGTATTTCTTGGTTCTCAGTGGTTGACAGTTCGTCTCTGCTTATTTGGGGCCTGTGGTTGCTGATTAGACAGCGTTTCATGAATGTTTCTGGATTTCGACTGAATAATGGAACTGAGATGTATGTCTGTGGTGATTCCGTCTACCCTAGCTCAGCCAGAGAACCTGCACCAACAGCTCGAAGGACTTCGGAAAGACGACACTGATTCTGACTTTCCAATTTGTAACCAGTGGGTCTTGGAGTAGGCTGTACAAGCTTCAGTCTCCCTGACAGTGGGAGAATACTGGCGTTTACCATCCAGATTAAACAACATAACATCTGTGTTTCAGAGAATGACTGACACATCAGTACCTCACAGGCGTGAGTTTGTGCACGGTTCTGTTCCTAGTGTTATAGTCCATGCATGGACCAGGTCATCTCTGCTATTGTTGGGGCTCCCTGCTGTTCACCGCCACCATTGAAAAGTCCTCCCAAACTCACTCTGGTCTGTCCCTTTCCTAAAGCTGAGTTAATCCAGAGATAACTAGCCTGGCTGTTCTTTTTCATGGATGGAGAGCATGAGTATGAGATGGAGAGGCAAATGGCTCACTCCAGACTACCCAGGAGGGGTGCCCCATCCCCGGAAACACACCTAGTCCAGCGAGCTCGCTCTCCATCACCATCAAGGGCTGTACATACTCCTCGGTTCTTTTCCCGGTGAAGGGTGTTACTCAGAATCGCTCGCTCGCTCGCAGTGGGAGAGCGTTCTCTGCGTGACTCATCCTCATTCCAGGATAACATGCTCTACTTTCGTTCTCTGCCTCCCACTCAGTTTCACATCCCTCTTCGGAGCCTCCGGACCCTCTGTGCCCCATCTGCCTCCCACACCCATCCCCGCCCTCTTTCGCTTCGATCCTTGCTCCAGACTGCTCCACCATCCTCAGATTCCACTGCCTGCTCTGGGAGGAGTCAGGTTTACGGCAGGGCATGTGTTTATGAGAAGCCTCTCTGATTCATGTTGGAAATAGCACGAAGATGTACAGGGACAAGTGTTTGTCCGTGTGTCCAGCATCCTGCAAAGGCCCAAAGCACCGCAGCAAAGCCGCTCTGGGGACCGGTTTTCATTTTATTTCTTTCAAAGCCCCTGGGAATTCTTCCGAGCTCCTGGGTTGCTGGCGAACGGAATAGAACTGGGAAAAGACATGCCAGGGGCTCAGCCTAGGGATGTGATCATTGTGCCAACATCTCCAGTTTCGTGTTTTGTTTTTTTCTGAAACACGCTCTGACCTGTATAATTTGATGTTTGCTCACATCTAAATGCTAATAAAACAACTGAAATATTTGCAGATGAGGGGTGTGATAATTCATTTCAAAATTATCCAGGGGATGGAGAAGAGGGAGAGGGGGTAAGGAAGGGGTGAGGCTAAGGGTCTGGGGACCAAGCCAGGTTAGTAAGACCCTGCTACGATGAAGCCGAGAGGGGCCAGCAGCCTTGCTTTTCCTAGGATCCAAATGATGGGTGGTAATGCCTAGCTTGGTAGTTTAGGTCCCATAGTCTGAGACTGTTTCATTTCCTTTCTTATAGTTGGGTAGGCTTTGCTCTGCCCCTCCAGAGTCTGACTTTGCTGGGAAGCTGGCTCAGGCTGCATACCTTCTTATCAAATTCCCTGGCTACTGCGTTAATCCACTAATTGCAGAGTTCGTGCCTTGTCTTCCTCCCACGCCCATCCCCACCCCACTTTGCTTTGGCCTCCTTGTCCCAGACTATTCACCATCCTCACTAAGGTCTTCACTACCATTCAGAACTGTCTGCTTGCACCCGCCTCTGCTGTGAACTAGGGCTGTCTTCTGTCCCCACCAGCCCGCATGCTGCTCTTTACGTTTATAATTTTGTGTTTATTTGATGCTGCTGGGAACTAAAGACGGTCTCATGTGCACTAGGCAACCCATCGACAACCAAGTTACATCTCTGGCACGCTTTAATTCTATTTTAAGACAAAAAAGTCTTGATAAGTTGCCCAGGCTAGTCTCAAACCTGCAATCCTCCTGTCTCAGTTGGGATTAGCTGGCATTACAGGCATGCAGCACTGTATGCTAACCTGAAAACCTGGTTTTGTTTCCCTCCTTTACCTCCTTCATCCTTCCTTTGTGTATTTCTCCCTGTCTTCCACCTTCCACTTCCTTTCTTTTCTTCTATTTTTTTTTGGTTTTTCTTTTTTTTCTTTTCTTTTTCTTTTTTTTTTTTTTGGTTTTTCGAGAAAGGGTTTCTCTATGTAGCCCTGGCTGTCCTGGAACTCACTCTGTAGACCAGGCTGGCCTCAGAACTCAGAAATCCGCCTGCCTCTGCCTCCCAAGTGCTGGGATTAAAGGTGTGCGCCACCACCGCCCAGCTGTCTTCCACTTTCAAGGGAGAGCTTTAGGCTTGTACTTTGTGCTAAGCCCTGTTCTGTCTAGGGTACAGCGGTGCCCAGTAAACACTTGAAGTGTTCTGGTGTGGATTTGTCCAGCTTTTTTTCTTTATGGCTCTTTTGCATAGAGTTTGAAATATTGTATTTTACCTATGGGAAAACTGGCTTTAAGACAAGTCATTTTGAAATTAAATGGATTCATAGTAACAGTTCAAAAGCAACTTATTCACAAACTTGTGGATAGTTTACCCCCAAAGAAGGTGCCACAAAGCAAGCTCTCCTGTGGGAGTCACCTCAGAACTCAGCTCTCTTCCCTCAGCACGCTCAGCCAAAGAAGGTGGGAGGGTGGGAAAATATCAAGAAAAAAAAATGGTAGTTTTAAGTGTTTAAAATTTGGCCCCAGCCACTGAAGAGCTTTGTATCTCGGGCCTGTCCATGCTGGTTCAGTACAGGGCAAGACCCACATTCAAAGAGGGTCTCCTTTAGCTGTGGTTTGCTTCTTAGTTTCTACACATGCTGCTCTTTCGAAATGCTTTGAATCTGTGCGTTTGAAGATAGGGGAAGAGCCGCTCTGGAGGCAGCAGTTTCAGGCAGGTCTGCCATCTTCCTCCCACTTCAGAGTGTGGTGAGCCCACCCCGAGGGCAAGACCTCCTCCTGTCAGCAAGTCCTATGCCTCAGAATCCATTCAGATAATAAACACAGGGTCTGATAAGTCCCTCCTGTGAGCCTAGAGCCCTGTACCCTGACACTCATTGAGGCCACTGACGCTGTTTCTCAACCCAGAGAGGGTGGATCAAGGAAACACGTTTGTCTAGCATTTCGGCCAAGCATAAAAGAATCCACATACAGAAGCATCTGTTCTGCTTGCCGCAGCACCACAGAGCCTGCCCAAGCTGGTAGTCTGGGCCTTCTCAGGAGCTGCCTGTTAGAACAAACACAAGATCTCCCGCCAGAGAGACCCTATCTTTGAAGCCTTGTCTGGGAGGGTAGAAAGAGTAACCAGCAATGGAGAGCTGGGAACAGAGGAAGGTGGAGGTATCCAGAGGCCTTTGCTCCCAGACAATCATTAGCTTTGGAGAGTTTTATTGTCCATCTACGGGGAAGCAAGTGACCCAGTAGCCTCTTGCTGTCCTCTCTAGTGTTCTGTCCTTTGATTCTAGAAGCCGGGCAAGTTTCCCCTTTGCTCCGTTGTACTCTGAACTCCATGACTGTGATCTTGGTCAGGTTTTAATTGCCCCGCCCCTAATTTCCTCTACTAGCAAACACAGATGTCAGTGATGGGTGAGGAGCCCCAGTGCCAGGAAGCTACACGACTCACGGTAGGCAAACTTCTGTTAACAAAAGTGACGCTTAGGACTTAGGTGATAATGCTATGTTACTTAGGTAGTAAAGACCAGCATGGCATAGAGAAGCCGCACAGGAGTTTCCCAGGGTGTCCAAGGTGACACAGCCCAGTACTCTTTGTGGTGTTCCTCTATGCCCCACCACCCCACCCTACTCCACCCCCTAACTGCTTTTGGTAGAGATGGATTAAACTAAGGCGGATCCCTACAGTTCGTCTTCTTTCCTGGTTCCATCCACTTTAAAGACAAACAAACAAAACCAAAACAACAACAACAACAAACTAGGATCTCACTGTGTAATCCAGACTGGCCTAGAGCTCAGTATGTAGATGTGCTGGGCTTGAACTCACAGAGGTCCTCCTGCTGAGATTAGAGGCATGTGCCCGTGTCCATCATTCATGGGTGTTAGAAGCTCTTCTTCTGCCGGGCAGTGGTGGCACACACCTTTAATCCCAGCACTTGGGAGGCAGAGGCAGGCAGATTTCTGAGCTCGAGGCCAGCCTAGTCTACAGAGTGAGTTCCAGGACAGCCAGAGCTACACAGAGAAACCCTGTTTCGAAAAAATAAAAATAAAAATAAAAAAAAATAAAAAATATTAAAAAAAAGCTCTTCTTCTATGTCTCTGGGATAAAATCTAAATTTCTCATTCTTACTCCTTCCTTCACTGGCTCACATCAAGGCAGCCTCTAATCTGACATGTTACCCAAAAGTCTGGGTATGTTCTGTTTCTCCCAAGCACTTATGTTTTGAATGATATTATAGGATATGTCTCCTGCTTTGGGTTAGGACAGCAGCACAGGCATCTCTGTGGGACATAGTAGCATAGAGGGTGAGTTATTCTTCAATGAAGGCTTCAGCTGACCATGGTTTTGAGTCAAGTTCTCAGCATGCAACTACAGCTATAAGTCACAGAGTGGCTTTGCAGGAAACTGGGAGACGTGTACACACAGCTCCTCTCTATGTGGATTGTGTGTGTGTGTGTGCACATGTATGCATGTAAAAGGCAGATCAAAGTCAGGTGTCTTCCTCAATTGCTCTCCACTGTATGTTTTGAGACAGGGTCTCTCACTGTACCCAGACCTCATCCGTTCAGCCAGGCAGATTGACCAGCAAACCCCAGAGCTCCACCTGTCTCTGCACTGCTGGCGTTAGAGATGCTCGTGACTGTGGACCGCTTTACAAAAGTCAGATTCTCATGCTTGTGCAGCAAGCACTTGACCAACTAAGCCATCTCCCCAAGCTCTTGGTTCTACATCTTGTCTACCAGTGGAGTATAGCCAGTGAAGCCTACCATGGCCTGTCCTTGAAAATGACTAGAGGCATGCCAGCAGCTGCTGGGGCACACAGGTGTCCATTTCTGAGCTGTGCTACTAAGCCCAGGCTGCACCCTGCTCCATCCTGCAAGGGAGCATCTAAGCCTGGAGGGTCAGAATAATGGTTTCTTTGTATTTCTACTTGGGTCTTTGATGAATGATCACTGTCACCCCAACAATGTCTTCTTCTGCTAGGTCTCAGTTTCCCACCTGCCTCCCAGCATGAGCTTTACACAGCAGTCACTCTGACTCTGGAGCCCAACCAAAACCGACCAGATCAATGGCTTTCAGAAATGGGAATGTGACAGGTGACACCAGCTAAGCCTCCTCTAGAGATTGTGCCACGTGCGTGGAAAGAGAGCGAGGGGGACAGAGTTACACCCGGGTTCTCTGGACCGCAGCTTGGGAGAGCTGGTGATTTATCACCTACTCCAGCTCCTTCTCAAGTGTGGTCTGGAATCTGTGTGATTTTGCCAAGTGGTGTTTGGTCTTGGCGTTGGGAGTTCATACTGTAGGCGGTGATGATGGTGATCTCAAGCCTGAATACCTTAATAAATAATTACGATAATTCTGTGATCACCAGACGTGACCTCATGCGCTGCCCCTGTGCTGATGGAATCAGCTGAAGGAGCTTTTTCTTTTCCCTTCGTGGCGATATGATCTACAAGCTCAAGTCTTTCTGTGAGAAACTTTGCAAAGCCATCTGGCTGAGCTGGATATGTGAGGCAGGGTTACGCCCACCGTTCTTTTCATCTCTGCAGGTTCTCCAGAAGGCCTTGGACACATCCACATGTGTCCAGTACTTGTGAAACTACAGCACTGTTTGGTCAGGGAGCCCAGGAAAGCTCAACCCCACACTTGGGCAATGTCTTCTCTCCATGAAGCTCCCAAGAGAAACCATGTCCCAAGAGTAGTGGCAGCACAGGGGACCCAGCCGTGCTGCTGAGCCTATCGCTCAAGGATGAGCTCAGGTGGTCTGAGGCGTGAGATAGCTTGCTTTCCACTACTCTTTGTCCACACCTAGCCCCAGGACTTTCCTGTGACCCTTGGAGATGAAAGTCTAGGTAGCAAGAAAGTGTAAGAATATCCTGAGAGCCATAGCAGTCTGTGGCTCACATCCCTCCAGGAATAAAGCTACTCAGGACTCTGCTCCGAGCCTGCCAAATGGAGGCAACCACAGCCTTCAATTTGACACACCATGGAGGAGTGAGAAGGAGAGAGACTTCAGAGAGCCCAGCCCGTTCCTGGGAGTAGGCTCTGGCACCCCTACGGCCATTTTGTAGCCCTGACTTGTCACCACATGTGCCCTCTGCCTCTCTTCCTGACCTCTAGGCATGATCACCAGCATAAAGTAGATACAAATGCTAGACACATTGACTTAGTCTGAGATTGAGTAAGGTTCTCTTGCGCTGCTCTCAGGTGTACACACAGCATATCTTGATGCAGAGGGTGCCTTCTCCCCCAAGCTTAAACAAAAGCTGAGTTACTGCTTGCTTCATGTGAGGCTTTGGGTTTTTGTTCTTGTTTGGTTTTTGAGACAGAGTCTTACTCTGTAGCCCACATGAGCTTGAAATCCACTGTGTGGTCCAGATTAGCCCTACACTTGAGTATTTCTCTGCCTAAGCTTCTGAGTACTGGGGTTGCAGGCAGGCCAGTGTTTTATTTTTTCATCTATCTATCTATCTATCTATCTATCTATCTATCCATCTATCTATCTATCTATCTACCCACCCATCCACCTATCCACTTATCCATCTATCCATCCATCCATCCATCCATCCATCCATTTATCCATCCACCCACCTACCCATCCATCCATCCATCCATCTACCTATTTGTGTATGTGTGTGTGTATACCTGCCTCTGTGTATATATACACATGTGCAGGTGCCCATGGAGGCCAGGAGGGGCACCAACTCCCCTAGACCTAGGTTACTGGTGAAATTTTACTGCCACTGGCTTCATCAGCAGCTGGTTCATCTCTCTGCCCTGCTCTTCACGGACAGAAACCTCTGCAGCATCTCCCACCCTATCTTCCAGCTGCTCCTCAGGGGCAGTTAAAGCATTGCTACAGCTCCAGTTCCTGTCCTCTCTCACTGGTCTCCTGCTGTGGGTGGCTCCCGGCTCTCTGCAGACTGTGATGTTGGACTGATCCCTAGTCTCTGTGGAGGGAGGGACCTTTACCTGAAGTAGGAGACCACACACTGCTCCCTCATGAAGCAGATGCAGAGACAGCAACTGTTCAACATGGGGACTGTGACTTCCACAGGCTGACATGAGAAAACCATGATGAGTTGAGGTTTGCTGTGACAGCCAGGGACATTCATGTGAGGGGTGTTAGCTGGCCTCTAACTGTGCTGGTACCTTACAGTAAGGGCTGGCCAAGACATTTCTCCTAAAAGCTGCTTACTTCTCTTCTGGTTGTACAACCCCCGAAATTCACTATGAGAGGTTTGTTATATAATCGTCCGGAGGTTTCATCCTGTGTTGTATGTGTGCTACCTGCTATTACAGTCTGCCTCGTGATGTGTTCTAAAGAAGCCAGGTGCGTTAGACAAAGTCTGGAGGGCTGGCACTTAGGAGGCTCACAAGGATGGAAAATTCCAGAGCAGTTGGGTTACAGAGGAGGGGGGGAGGGGAAGGAGGAAGGAGAGACAAGGGGAGGGGGAGGGAAAGAGAGGAAAGAGGAAAGAGGGAGGGGGATAAGAGAGGGAAGGGTTATTGGGAGGGGAGAGGGGATGAGAGAAGGGGAAGAGGAGGGGGAGAAGGAGAGAGAGGGGGAAAGAGGGAGAATGTTTATATTCTAATGTTAGTCAACCAACGTGTCACATTTATGTATATCTACATTACAATACAATTGCTCCAACCTCCCTCTCTCTCCCTCTCTCTCTTCTGTCTCTCTCTCTCCATCTCTCTTTCCCTCCCTCTCCCTCACCCCTCTCTCCCTCTTCCCCAAATTTTCACTCTTGTAAGCAAAGCTCCAGAGGAAAGTCTTGAATTTTTTTAAAAAAAAATGTTTATTTTTATTTTAAATGTATGCGTTCCTATGTATATATGTTTTGCCTGCATGTATATCTGTGCACCACATGAATGCCTGATGCCAGTTGAAGCCAGAAGGGGGCATTGGTTCCCCTGGACCTGGAATTACAGACAGTTGTGAGCTGCCATGCGGGTGCTAGGCATTGAACCCAGGTCCCTTGGAAGAACAGGAAATGCTCTTCTACACTGACCCATCTCTCCAGCACCCCCCCTTTTTTTGTAAGGGTTCTCATTATGTGGTCCTGACCGGCCTGGAATTCAACCTGTAGCCAACTTCACCTGCCCTTGAATATTGATTTCTTTATTTTTGCTCCTGTGAAATTATTCCTCTATGATAAGTTCCTAGAGTGCCCTCGCTGACATGTTTTATGAATACACTTACCAGTGCAGATCAAGGCTTGCTGGCCTTTACCTGCTTGTCTACAGTCTTGTTGGCTCATGAAAGTTCATTATATTATTAAGGATGTTATCTTAGATTAAGTTCCAAATAAACAGACTCTGAAACAGATTCTCATATAGGCGTTATTGGGGAGTTCTCATAGCAACACCTAAGGGGGTGGGTGCATCAGCTTGCTTCCTACTGCTGTGATAAAATGCTACAACAAAAGAAACTCGGGGAGGAAAGGGTTAATTTGGCTTGCAGTCTGTCATCTGGAGGAGCCAGGCAGGAACTCAAGACAGGAACTGAAGCAGAGACCATGAAGGAGTGCTGCTTACGGGCTTGCTCCCCATGGCTTACTCAGCCTGCTTATGCAACCTAGGACCACCTGCCCACCAATCATTAATCACTGCTTTGTGTATGTGTGTGTGTGTGTGTGTGTGTGTGGTGTGTTTGTGTCTTCAAGTGTGTGGATGTGTGTATATCTACGTCTGTGTGTATGGGTATGTGTGTGTATGTGTTTGCAAGTGTATGTATGTGTGTTTGCAAGTGTGTGTATGTATGTGTGTCTGTGTGTATGTGTGTGTGTATCTGTGTCTGTGTGTGTATTTGTGTCTGTGTGTTTGTATATATGTGTATGTTTATATATGTGTGTATGTATGTGTTTGCATGTATATGTGTGGTGTGTGTGTGTTTGTGTGTGTAAAGCAGCAGGATGGATAGAAGGAAGAACTGAGGGAAGATCAATTCCCAGTACCCAAATGTGGCAAATGACCACTGTAATTTCAGTTCTAGAGAATCTGATTCCCTTTTTTGCTTCCTCCAATACCAGGCATGCACACAGTGCAGAGACATACCTGTAGGCAAAACAGCAGTGTACTTTAAAAAGAAAACTTACTGCCATATATTTGAGCACTTACAGTGTATATTACGGTTAGGGAAGTAAAGTGACCATATCATTCTGTTCTTTTTCCTCCTGCTTCTCTTTAGGGCTGCATGTCATTAAAGTTGCCAACTGATGTCTTCTAGAAAGCCACTACTTCTAAGTTGTTACACCTCTCAACAAGACAGTTCCCAGCCGGGCGGGGGTGGCACACGCCTTTAGTCCCAGCACTTGGGAGGCAGAGGCAGGCGGATTTCTGAGTTCGAGGCCAGCCTGGTCTACAGAGTGAGTTCCAGGACAGCCAAGGCTATACAGAGAAACCCTGTCTCGAAAAACAAAACAAAACAAAAACAAAAAACAAAACAAAAAAAAAACGGGTGGTGGTGGCGCACACCTTTAATCCCAGCAGTTGGGAGGCAGAGGCAGGCAGATTTCTGAGTTCGAGGCCAGCCTGGTCTACAGAGTGAGTTCCAGGACAGCCAGGGCTACACAGAGAAACCCTGTCTCGAAACAAAAAAAAACAAAAACAAACAAACAAACAAAAGACAGTCAGTTCCCCCAGTAGCTGATAGACAGTGGGGCCTGCTCACTGTCCCCTGCACACCTGCGAGCTTATCTTCAGCCTTAGCTGTATAATCCCAAGTCTGTCTTGTATTCAAGGAATAAAATAGGTGTGCAAGTCGAACATTTGTAAATAATAAATCATAAGGAAATTTATAAGATAATTCTTTGCTGTGCACATAAGTTTAACTTATCTGTGTCCTGAGACAGGTGCTTGCTTTCACAGAACGAGTTAAATCGTACTGGAGGATTTGCTGAGTAGCGGCCGTGTTTGGTAATGTCCCTAATTAGCAACTCTAGTAACACTGCTAACAATGGCAGAAGTGTGCTAAGGCCCTTTCAGAAAATGTTGGAAATTCTGTCCCAGCCTCAAGCCAAAATTTATTTGACTTTTGTTTGTTTGGTTGTTGGGTTGTTTGGTTGTTTGGTTTTTCGAGACAGGGTTTCTCTGTGTAGCCTAGCTGTCCTGGAACTCACTCTGCAGATCAGGCTGGCCTCTAACTCAGAGATCTGCCTGCCTCTGCCTCATAAAAACCCTAACCCTAACCTTAACCCTCACCCTTACCCTGATCCTAAATGCTGGGACTAAAGGTATGCACCACCACTGCCAGGCAGACTTTTTTTAATGAAACTCAAATCAACTATAATCAAACATCCCAACATAATACAATCCAATGAAAGACTGATTTGATATTTATACATTAAAAAATTGCAGTAGGAAAAAAATGTAAGTATCTTTGTAGTTGAGTGTGATCAGTGTAGTTGTATACACACCTTTAATCGCAGCAGAAGAGGCAGAGGCAGGTGGATCTCTGTGAGCTCAAGGCCAGCCTGGTCTACATAGCCGTTTTATGGACAGCCAGGTTTCCATAGAGAGAGCATGTCTCAAAAAAGAGAGGGGTGGGAGGAAAGAGAGAGAGAGAGAGAAGAGGAGAGGAGAGGAG
>NW_021604588.1:23836146-23838959 GCF_004785775.1 Grammomys surdaster | reverse complement strand
GGAGGGGAGGGGAGGGGAGGGGAGGGGAGGGGAGGGGAGGGGAGGAGAGGAGAGGAGAGGAGAGGAGAGGAGAGGAGAGGAGAGGAGAGGAGAGGAGAGGAGAGGAGAGGAGAGGAGAGGAGAGAAGAGAAGAGAAGAGACCAGAGAGCCTTGGATGCACAGTAAACACGCTGTGACCTAATGTACTGTAGTAGTGAATCTGAGCCCAGGTGTTTTGGGAGCGCTGATCGGCCGCATGTGGTGTGACATTCCATAGATCTCTAAGTGCTGTGTGATCAGAACCTGAGGCTGCGGTGAGGTCACACGAGTGCTCCTGAAACACGTGTGAATTGAAAATTAGTTGGTGTGCATTCGTTCAGAAGCCCTTTGCACTGGCAAGTTTTTCACTTTTCAACGTTTAAATCCCAGCTGTGTGATCTTGGAGAAGTTACCTGGCTGTTCTCTGCAGCCTTCCCATCTGTAGATGAGAAAAACCAGAAGTTAAAATACACTCTACACAGTGAGCAAGGTGGTCAAAGATGAGGACATGTTCAGCACAGGACCAGCCCTGAGATAGGTGCTCAGCACAGTCCCTGTCCTCAGGAGAGGAGCTGTTGCCACAAGGTCCACTCGGTAGGTAGCATGGCCCACTCGGTAGGTAGCAGAGTCCAGCCTCGACTCCACTTTCCCAGCGGCTCTTTATGGAAAATGAGGTCCATGCCGCACACATGGTTGTTGTGTTGTGTGTGACTGTAGCTCAGCCTCTGTGTAACCGTCACGTCACCCAGGAGGACAGGGAACGAGGCCCCTGCCAAGCTGAATGTCTCCCAAGACATTCTGTGGTCATAGAGCAGTTGCCTTAAAAACACTCTTAAAGTCCGATTACAATTCGTTTGGCAGACCTGTCCAGTTAGTTCAGCTTTCCTTGAGTGAACCGTGTTTCTCTGGCGTCTGTGAAGAGAGTAAATGCAATTATTCCCTTTTCAATGTGCGCTGGTCGGATTGGTGCCAGTAAAACAAAGAAAGCCATTTGGAAGCTATTAAGTTCTATCACAGGGCCTCACGTAGGCCAGGCTGGCTTCAAATTCTCTATGTAGCCAAGGATGACCTAACACTTCCAATCCTCCTGAATCTAACTCCATATTGCTAAGTTATGGATGTGTATGCCTGTGTCCAGTTTTATGTGGTGCTGGGGGTTGAACCTAGGATATCTTGAATGCTAGGCAAGCACTCAGCCATTTGAGCTACCCGGGTCCCCAGTTTACAGAATCCTACCTTGATAGTCTAAGGACAATTTTTTCCCCTTTCCTCCCTTCCCTTTTCTCTTCTTCCCCCATCTCCCTTTAATTCTCCCTTGAATTATTTGATGATTATTTACTTATTTTTTATTTACATGTGTGTGTGTGTGTGCCTGTGTGTCTGTGTGTCTGTGTGTCTGTCTGTCTTGAACTTGGGTTGCTGGACCTGATAGCAAGGTCTTTTACCCACTGAGCTCTTTTGCTGGATAAATTCTTCCTTTTCAAAGTGAAAACCCAACCAAAGAAATAAGAAAGCAAACACTCAGCTGTTACATGTTTAAGGCCCATTGCAGGCGTTGTTTGGGGAGTCAGGTTCTTACCCACTGCACCCTTCCTCTAGGGGGAAGATGGGATGACAGGAGGTAGAGGGGATGTGGGGAAGACGGGGGTCAGGGGTATTTTCAGAGCAGAAGCTGCTACTTCTTCCTCTTGGAAAATTCTTTTTCAAAGTCACAGTGGATTTGGAAGCCTGGGATATCCCTGCAAGTCCGATAAGCAAATGCAATTAGGGACCCAGTCAGTGGCGGGAACTGGGAGGTGGGCAGAGGTTTAATTTCCAGTGACCACGTCTGGACAACCCAGATAGCCATACTCTGAGCAGAGATAGTGTGCTCACTGTGTAAACAGGACTTCAAGACCACACCACACCCGACGGTTGGCCAGCCCGCCCACCCTCCCGTACGGCACTGACTGGAGGGGCAGACTGGAATGTTCTGGTAATAGTGGAAGTTAATTGAGTACTCTAAGGATTGATCATAAAAGCGTATTTGTTTCAATCTTCCATTTTCAGAAGGTTTAGTTTAAATCTTGCCTAGTAGCTAGAATGACTCTGTGTAAATGGTCCTACGTATACGCTCACAGTTCTAGTAGCCTCTCAGGGCACCACTTGAGCCGTAAAGTGCGACTGTAGAGCTGTGCCTTATCATTTCTTCCAGCCTCCTGTGAGCTCTGTAAGCTTTGTGAGTCTGAGGTGAGGACAGCCATGAAGGGTAATAGGGTGCTAGCGGCTCTAACAGTCCGGCTGGATTCAGGGAGGGTCTTAGAGCCCAGCACAAGGGCTGAGGAAGCATTTGCTCCACTAACTGCCATCATTAATAATGAGGTAAGGGCTGGATCCAAGACTGAGCGAAACCAGTTCACCAAATTGCCCTCATCTTTATCCGCGTAAGGGTAGCTGGCATGGAGCCTAGGTTACTTGAATGTGCTGAATTGACTACAGAGACTTCGAGGTTTCCAGGCATTGCATGTTCAGGTTCATTTAAAGTCATTATGCCTTTGAGAAATCCTTGCTATCAACCAATCTTCAAAGATGTCCTAAGTGGTTAAAAAAAGACACAATTAAGTCGGAAGAGCCAGTGAAGAATCTAACTCATTCATCAAGTCCGCCCCCTCAATCTGTAGGGTGGTGGTCATGTCCTCTGCCTTCCTGCTTAACTGTACCCCCAATCCCAACAGGCGTGCCACAGCATGTGCTGCTTAGTCAGCTCTGTAGATTCCCCAGTGAACAAAAGAAACATGGCTGCTACAAGGGACTAC
>NW_021604588.1:23823467-23836136 GCF_004785775.1 Grammomys surdaster | reverse complement strand
CAGCCAGGTGGGAGCTGCAGAGAGAGAGGCCAGCCAGGTGGGAGCTGCAGAGAGAGAGGCCAGCCAGGTGGGAGCTGCAGAGAGAGAGGGCAGCCAGGTGGGATGCTGCAGAGAGAGAGGGCAGCCAGGTGGGATGCTGCAGAGAGGGCTCTTTCGAATGTCTTCTTCACTTAAGGTCTGCTCAGTTTACAACACCTCCAACTCTGTAGGGATACAGACTCTGAGGTGATTTCAATCCCCCCCCCACCCTGTGTGTGTGTCTATGTGTGTCTGTCTGTCTTTCTGTCACTGTCTGTGTTGCTCTCTGTCTTTCTGTCTCTATCTATTTCTCTGACTATGTGTTTCTGTGTCTCTGTCTCTGTGTGTGTGCCTATCTCTGTCTCTCTGTCTGTCTGTCTGTCTGTCTGTCTGTCTGTCTCTATGTGTTGCTCTCTGTCCTTCTGTCTCTCTCTCTGTTTTTCTCTCTCTCTCTCTGTGTGTCTCTCTCTCTGTCTCTCTCTCTGTCTCTCTCTCTGTCTCTCTCTCTCTCTCTCTCCCCTTCTTCCCCTCCCCACCCCCTTTGTCAGTGTCTTATCATGTACCTCCATTTCATGTGCCTCCATTGGGCTTGGACTCTGGGTCCTCCTGTCTCAGCTTTCCAAATGTAAGGATGAGGGTGTTGCCCCACCAGGCCATTTAGATATGGTGTTGTACAATCCATGGTAAGTCCTGATTTCCCAGTGGTCCCTGAGAGTCATCTCCTCTTGGGAAGGAGTCTGGGGTATGAGCATAAGCCCCAAACATTCCCCCAGGTCAGGAACCTTTAGATGTTCCCCACTAGCCTGCCATCTCCTTCTCCATGTCTGATAGTACGCTGAGTCCTGTTACTTCTCTCAAAGCACTTCACAGTCATCCCTTCTGCCTTGCTCGCTCTCTCATGAACGCAGTGCACACCTCCTCCCTCCCACTGGCTTGCCAGGAATCCTTCGGCTTTCACATCTGTGGTCAGACCAATCTTCCTGAAACACCATCCAAAAGAGTTCACTTCCAGATCAAAAACCACCAGCATCGCCAGGCTGCCCACAGAATCAAGCCCAGCACTGTGGCTGGCTACCCAACACCCTCTGTCAGTAATTACCCATGATAACGAGGGCTTCCCAGCCCTGGGGTGGAGAATGAGCGCTCCTACCCCCAACCTTAGGGGTGGGCCTACAACGGCTCATGCTCACCAATGTAGCTTTGTTGCCCTGACACCTGACAACAGGTTCAGGAAAAGCCACTGAGTCAGCCCAGACAGCCAGCATCTCCCAAGAGGATACATGTGTCTCCAGCTGCAACACCAGCACGGGTTGTGGGCCTCCTGCCAACCAGGCTGGGGCGCAGAGGTCATTCTCTTCCTGGACATGAACCAAGAGGCTGATAGTCCAAGGGCCACTGACAACCATTGTAGTTCTCAAAGCAATTTCCCTAAAAACAACTTTCTGAAACAGGGCATAGTGACACACGCCTCTAATCCCAGCACTCAGGAGGCAGAAGCAGGTGGATCTCTGTGACTTTGAAACCAGCCTGGTCTCCAGAGGAGTTCCAGGACAGGCAAGACTACAAAGAGAAACCCTATCTTGAAAAACAAAACAACAACAAAAAAGCAAAAACAAAAAAAAACAAACCCAACTTTCTGAAAGCCAATTTCTGAATCAAGTATAAATGACAAGCCAGCTCTTTGACTGCTTTAAAGAACATTTCTTAGAGAATTTTTTTGGCTGATACTGACCATCTTGGCAACTGCACTGAGAGTTAGAAAGATGGATAAAGAAGTCTCCTTTGGAAGGAGACTGGGAAAAAATGAGGTACTTGACTTTGAACTCTGCATTGCCTTTCACTGAAGCTGACCACACCTACTGACATCTCCCAAACATGGGTCAGTGGAGTCAGCCATCCCCGTCTGTGTGACCCTGTTGGGTTTTCTGTCACCTGCAGCTGAAACAGCCAGATTTCCACAGTCTGTGTTTTCTCTGAAGATGTCCACGCTTCATCCACCTAACCCTTGCCTTCCCAGCAGGGCCCTGCCGTTGGCTCACACACTTGTCATTATACTGCAGCAGCTTTCCCAGGCTCTGCAGGGCCTGTGTGCCCCTCGTGTTCTGGAAGACGCTGTCCTTTTCTGACCAGTCCGCCGGAGTCCACTCCCTGTGTCATCCTGCTTCCTGGGCCACTGGAGGCCACCAGGAAGGGAAGTCATCTGTAATGGCTCCTTCCTGGCTCTGCTCAGAAACCTCCAGTTACTCCCTTCGATCTAATATTTATACACTAAGATGGAGGGACCACCGAGGTGAGAGCAAAGCACCTCTCGGGGCCCTGCAAGGCTGTTTTCCGTAGACAGTCGAGTCATGAGGGCTCTTACTTAATGAATGCCGGTCCTTTGACAGATTCGTCAGACGGTGGCATCATAGGGACGTGGTGAAAGCAAGGAGGCAGTTTCTGTTGTAGGAATAGAGTGTGGGACTGTCCTTGGGGGTCAGAGCTAAGGTAGGAGGCAGGCTCTATTAAAGGGATAGAGTGTGGAACTGTCCTTGGGGGTCACTGCTTGCCTGGCACCTTCCTATATGTCCCCTTCTCCCTCTGCTTCTTTGTCAAAAGGAAGAACAGTGCCACATGCTCACCCCACAGTATTCTAACTAAACTCAAGAGATCAAGCACCTGACTGAACTCTCTGAAACTGTGAGCCAAAATACCTCCTTCCTCCTTTAAGCCTCTAGGGCATGTGGTGACAGCAGTGCAAAGTGACACAGACCCTTATGCTGCTCTCTGCTGCCTGTCTGCCCTGCTCTCATCTCCGCAGAGCTGTGGACTCAATCTGAAGCCCCACCCCCACCCCCGGTGCCCACTTCTTCATGAAGACATCTTTACAGTGTCTGCCTGTCTTGCTGTCCAGTGCAGACTTCCTAGGGACAATCTTGAAAGAACTGTTTCTCTCCTCTCTTATCAGATCTAGCCTGAGGTCAGACATGCACTGTTGAGGGGTGGGGTGTGGAAGTCCTGCAGGCTAATCCCCCCACGTGGCTGGGGGAGGAGAGGCTAGAAAACGAGTGTTGGACTATGACAAGATAAGCTGGCCTTTGAGGACTGTATTAGTCAGGGTTCTCCTGAGTCACAGAACTTAGGGCTAGTCTCTGTATAGTAAGGGAATTTGTTGATGACTTACAGACTGTAGTCCACTCCCCAACAATGGTCAGCAGCAGCTGTGAATGGAAACTAAGGATCTAGCAGCTGCTCAGTCCCACAAGGCAAACAGGCAAAGAAGAGCAAGTCTTCCTTCTTCCAATGCCCTTATGTAGGTCTCCAGCAGAGGGTGTGGCCCAGATTAAAGGTGTGTACCAACACTTCTGGATCTGAATTAAAGGCGTGTACTACCTTGCCTGGGCCTAAGCTTTTCATAGCCACTGTGCCTCAAGATCAGGATCACAGATGAGCCTTTCAATTCTGGATTGTAGTTCATTCCAGATAGAGGCAAGTTGACAACCAGGAATAGCCACCACAAGGACACTGTGTCCCCTCCTGGCAGCCTGTCAGAGGCCCCACTTGTATACTGCCATCTAAGGCACTTGAGATCTTGGTTTTTTCATCTGAGAACTCAGATATTTGCTTCTTATCTTGTCATCCAGACTGTAAAATCTCCCCAACAGCTGAGTGAGGGCCCTAACTATCTAGTAAAAGGACAGTCTCAGGCATCCACAGATACTACACAAGATGCTCCCCGCCTCACGGAAGTGCTGAACCTAACCATCTCTCCTCGCATCAGCACCCCTTACAGGAGGACACCAAAGCCACTTGACGAGGCTGGTTCCAAGGTGGTGACTCAAACCCAGCCAACTTGACTCCAGAGCCTGTCCTATTTGTGCAGACGGTTGTAGATGTCACACTGTAAAGGAAACCATACGCTCTCCTTGTGTTGGATGTTTCCCTCTGTCCAGTTCATTCTGGACAAGAATGCTTTTTGGCCCAAAGTCACTTTTCCTCAGTTAGCAAGTGAATGCCAGACAAATACCAAAGGAGTCCAAGATAATCCAGTTTTAAATTCATACCTCCGTCCTGGCTGAATCTCGCTCATCAGCCACCCCACCCCCACCCCATATTTCTCTGGCACAGCTTTACCTAAATATCCATTCATAAGATGGCTCCTGTAGACATGAGCAGTTGCTAGACAGTGTGCAGGCTGCAGTGCCAGCCAGAAAACCACTTCAGCTGCTTTCCTCTTCCCCATCTGCCAGGTTCAAAGGCCAGGGAAGGGACAGCCAAGCCTAGATTTCCCCTGAATGACGCCAGGGATCCTGGTACTGGCCTGTTCCCACAAGGAGCCATTAACCTCTGTTTCTACCTGATAGTTCCCCAGTGACACCCAGCCATATCTGTGATACTCTTCTCCCTCAACTCCCGGGGTTGTCCTAGGATGTGCTGCCCCCACCAGTCTTCTGAGGCAGAGGGGCCACTCTGAACTGGAGAGCTAAGGCCCACATAGGTCTGGATGGTTGTGAAGGGAGCATTGGAGTTACCTCATGCCAGCCAGCCCTCTCTCTTCTCACCCCCATTCCCACAGGCCAAGGTCTGTGGATGGCTCTGACCTTCTTCCCCTCACCCTCCTGGCTACACAAAGCCTTCTTCTCCCCTCAGAGCCTTCTCACCCTGCCTGGGAGTTGCTGGGGAAACGGAAAGAGCCAGCAACAGAAGAGGAAGCAGAGATTCAGCTGATGGTGCCTAATAGTGGAAGGGATGTCTCAGGCTGGAAAAACCAACCAGCGAGAGCCCACCCCCACCCCTACCCCAGAGCCCACCCCCACCCCTACCCCAGTGAGGCAATAGGAAGGCTGCAAGAAAATTCTGTCCCATGAAAGAGGAAGTGCTTCTGAGGAGAGACACCCCAGCTCTCTTTATCCTCTCTCCACACCACAACTGCCTACTGAACCCCGCAGCAGCTGAACCAGCCAGCCTTGAATGGTGTCAGGGGCTATTCCCACGGAAACAGCTAAGTCCTTAACCTCTGACTGCCTCTCAGGTCAACAGCAACACAAGAGCCAGCTAAGGCTCCTTCTCCCGCAACAGATGGACATTCACTAAGCAGGCACACAGGACCTGAGAACTCACCTTGTCTAACACTGAGGCCCAGTGGGAATGCATGTCCTGGTGTAACACTAAACAAACTACTTCACGTCCATCACCCACTCGTGAGAACTCCACAGGGCTGGGAAGGTAGCTAGCCTGTAAAGTCCAGGACACAGGAACCCAGGGACCTGAATCTGAGCTCAAGAATGCCTTTTTGCAAAGCCCTATTTGACGGTGCACACATGTGACGGCGTATGCTTGTACGTGTTAGGTGGCGCACACACATGAAGACGTAGCATACACTTGTAATCTTGGCATCAGAGAGACAAGTGGGTTCTTGGGGGGCTAAGTGGCCATCCAGGCCTGGCCTGAGAGAGAACCCAGCTCAACAATGATGTGGCTGTACCTGAGGAGAAACACCCAAGGTTGATGTTTGGCTTTCATAAGCAGTCACACATCTGTGTGTGCGCGCACACACACACACACACACTCACAAGGAGAGCAGAGCTATTCCCCAAATCTCTGCTCAGACTTTGACATTATCTCTTCAGGCTTGCTCCAGTGGCTCTGTGATAGGCTGTGGTCAGTGAAGCAGCCACAGTGTCCCTGTCACACAACACTGCTGCCTTCTCCACTGTCTGCCAGCTGGGCTCCAGCTGGTGGTGTGCAGATCCCCAGGCTGACAGACACTTCAGGAACAAACATCATGTTTCTGCCTATGCTTTCTGTTCCCCCCCCCCCCCCGACTGGGTACCTTTGTTCTTTCTAGGCTTTGGGGTTTCTAGGGGGAGGGTGTTTTGCATCCCCCCAGAAGCTGCTGGCTGGGGATTTCATGGCTTCCCTCTAGGAACACCACAAAAAGACCCTGTGCCCTCCACCCAAAGCTAACAGGCTGCTATTTTGAAGCTCAACAAATCTAGAAGTTCAGAACCTCGTAGCTTCTAGTTCAGTGGTTCCCAGCCTGTGGGTTGTAACCCCTTTGAGGCTCACACTGGGGCTACCCGCGATGAGTCTGGTTGAATACTCCAGGCTGTTAACAGGTCCCATGCAGCCCTTGCTTCCTGGGTCAAGCTGTGTGGGGATGAGTCAGCAGATGGGAACGCTCACAGGGGGAGTGAGGGCGTGAGACTGCATTTATGAGTAACCTCTTCTTGGTGCCACCACTGTCCTCCGAGCATGTGACCTTCCTGCTGGTGCATCCATCCCTGGGTTGTAAATTCCAACTCCAAAACTAGGACTCGAAGCTAAAAAAAAAACCTCTAGAAAGCCCCTCCCACTTCCCCATTGTCCTGCTCACCAACTAAGCCTGAGAGCCGCTTCTAAGGCAGAAACACCATTGCTGGTCCTAACTCCTGGCGTGCTGTTCCATGCTCTGTCTATCGCTGTGATACCACAAGCTACTTGGGGAAGGAAGAGTTTATTTAAGCTTCCAGCTTGTATACTGCATCATCCAGAGGAACCAAGTCAAAGACTGAAGCCGAGATCATAGAGGATGCTACTTACTGACTTACCCTCATGGCTTGCCCGACCTACTTTCTTTTATAACCCAGAACCACCTGCCTAGGAGTGGCACCTCCCACAATGGACTGGGCCCTCCCACATCAACCATTAATCAAGAATACGCCCTACAGCTATCTGCCAAGCCAATCTAATGGAGACGTTTTCTTCATTGAGAATCTCTCTTCCTAGATGACTCTAGCTTGTGAAAACCAAACTGCGCAGGAAGTCCTCCCAGTGTCTATTGGGCACACGTTATCAAGCCCCAGGCCCTGTGCCAGGAGGTTTACCTGTATTATCTCGTGCTCACAGGAAGCCCAAGAGGCCAATGCTTTGATTCATGCTTTGCAGATGAAGAATCAGAGCTGACAGGGATTAGATTAAGTTTCCTGCTCAAGGAGCCCTAGCCACCGACTCTCGTTAAGTGTCTCACTGTACCCCGAGGCTTCCGAGGGTTCTGTACATAGTTAAAGATCTCTATTTCACAAATGAGAGAACTGAGGCTCAGACCAAAGCAACCACATCTCTGCTTAGGTCTGCCCCAACTTCTGCTTCCCTGGGACTGGACCCACCTTGTAGATTCTGATTCAGGTCTGTAAGTCATGGGGGCCCAGTGCCAAGAAGGACCCTGTACCTTAATCCTCCTAGGAAGGGACAAGTCCGGAGAGTAAGTCGGCGAGCTGAGGGGTGTATCGCTGTAACCAAGCCGGTGGCCACATGAGCAAAGCTTGCTGTTTGCTGTCTGTTTGGCCAGATCAGCTTCAGAGATGACCACAGTCTGTTCATCCTCACCACAACACAAACGTTCTGTGGCTCATTGCCAGACAGTGGGAGCAGGCGCCTCTCTGGAGGGCGTGGTGCGCACGCAGGATTCCCCCCAGCAAGCATTCTGAACCTCTGATTCCCAAGACGCTGTGAGTGCGGGGATCAGAGTCAGGGTTGTTTTATTACCAGCTAAGCTTTCTTGATCCTGCCCCCAGCCGTCTAACAGACCAGCCCTGCCCTGCCCTGCTTTCCTCGGGTTTATTTTCCCAGGGCTCTTCTGTCTAACTCACCTCAAATTGTAAATATTAACCCATTTGCTCCCAGCTTCAGAGAGAAAGCTCAAGAGCACAGTCTCTGACCCTCGCTCACTGGAGCAAGAACCGTAAGACCCTCCTGGGGCTGGGGCAAGGGCTGGGGCAGGGGCTTGCTGGTCAGTCCCTCACACCTGCATAAAAGCTCCTTGCAACAGCTGTGGAGATGCAGAGAGACAGATCTCCAGGACCTGGTGCCTTAGCCAGACCAGCCTACTTGGCTGCAGGCCAATGAGAGACCTTGTCTCAAAAAAGAAGGTGGGCCCATGAGATAGCTCAGCAGGTAAAGGTACAAGCCTGACAACCCAAGTTCAATCCCACGACCCACATGGTAGACAGAGAACTGATTCCTGCAAGTTGTCCTCTGTCCTCCACATGGGTGCCATGGAAAGCATATGCCCACACACGTATATATGCATGTACACAAAGCAAAATAAAGGAAATCATACGCCCACACAAGTATACATGCATGTACACAAAGCAAAATAAAGTAGAAGAAGGCCCAGGTGGTGGCGGTACAGGTCTTTAATCCCACCCAGCACTCTGGAGGCAGAGGCAGTTGGATCTCTGTGAGTTTAAGGCCAGCCTGGTCTACAGAGGGAGTTGCAGGACAGCCAGGATTACACAGAGAGATCCTGTCTCAAACAAACAAACAACCCAAGGTGGATAATTCCTGAAGAAAATTCCTCTGGCAACCACGTGCACATACATATGTATGTACACACACACACACACACACACACACACACACACACACACACCATTGAATGAGTAAGTCATTGGGGGAACTCTTCTGAGAGGTTGTTGACATATGGCTGTCTCCTGTGTAAGAATCCAAAGTTCTCTAAACATAAAGTTTCTACTCAGCACTGTCCAGAGGAGTTCTCCCAGCCCTGCTGCTTCCAGAAGAGAGCGGGGCTGGAACACACGAGGCACCTCTGCTGAGATCAATTACAAGACAGAAAAGAAACAATTCCCTCTCCAAAAGACCACTCATTCTTGAGAGTGTTCTGACAGCATTGGGGCAGGTCTGCTACCAAATTTGGAGATCAGGAACACTTTCTGGAAAAGTCCATCCCTGGAGATTATGGACCATCTCACCTAACCCTTCCAGACCTACTGGGTTCACCATTCCCAGAGGAACAGCTAAGATGAACATATGCAGTGAGAAGTGGCGGCAAGTGTTGTCTTTCCAGACTCCAATGAGCCCCTGGGCATACTCAGGGAGAAGGGGACTTCTTGTAGAAGGCTGGGTTGTCAGTTCCACTGAGCTCTCTGGAATAGGAAACTAGACTCTCAGCTCATGATCCCCACTGTTATAGAGATTAAAGACTTCCTGTCAGGGAGAGCAGTTCTCCAGCGCCAAACACTGGTGATGGTTGGCTTGTGGCTGTCACGTTAGGCCAGCTTTCTGCCAAGGCTGGAACAACTGACTCCCACTTCAGCTAACCCACAGGAGGCAAAGTCCAAGCCAAAACCAGCCTGCTGGGAACACAGTGTCTGGGCCTAAGTGAGTTCTTGGCCTCCTCAGCAGAGCTCACCTCTTTAACAGCAGCTCCTTGGCGTAAATGAAATGGATTGGGGCCTTTGAGTGCTTGATTTTTGCCAAGGCACTCAGAAAAATGTTTACAAAGTAAAATGACATGCTGAGGACCCAGACCATGAGAATCCAAGAGGTGTGACAATCCCCTGTCCCCTGAATTGGCCACATTTGCTCCACCTGGAGCCTGAGCCAACCAGATCCTGGGCTCCTGGCTGGTGGCCTCAAACTAGCTAAAGATTGAAGTCACTTAGAGTCTTCATAGAGAGGCAGAACTCAGGCTCCACACTGGGCTTTCTGGCTAGATAAACCTGAGGTATGTCCTAGAAGTCCCTGTGTCGTTCTTTTCTCTCTCTCTGTGTGTGTGTGTGTGTTTTGTTGTTGTTGTTGTTTTAATGATTTCTTTATATCTATAAGGTTTTTGCCTGCATGTACGTCTGTGCACCGTGTATGTTCCTGGTGCCCACAGAGGTCAGAGAAGGGTATTGGATCTCTTGAACCTAGAGTTACAGAGGATTGTGAGCTGTTGAGGTTTGGTCTTGTGCTATGTATTGTAGTGTTAAATACTGGCCCCCAAGGCCTGGGTGACCCCAGGGATGAGGGAATCTGCACATACACAAGGGATGCTATGTAACCTTGGCCTCAAATTATCCTGGATTAGTGAATAAAGATGCCTACCAACTATAGCTGGGCAGAAGAGAAGTATGTGGGCTTAGGTTCTGAGGCTTAGGGTCTGAGGAGGGACCACGAGGAAGGAGAAGAAGGTGAAGAGAGTAGAAGGTTCGATGGGGTAAGACTCTTGAAAACTTGGCCGTGCGGGCTGGAGTTAAAAGCAGCCCAGACGGAACATGGCAAGTCATATCTTGGGGTGACTAGCAGGGAAGCAGACATAATAACACAAGAGGGTAGATCTGCCAGCTCTGGTGCTTTACAAGCTTACTGTAAATATAAAAGTTGTGTGTCTTTTATCTGGGAATTAAGTGATCAAAGTCGGGGCAGATAGCCCGGATTGAGATTAAGCTTTTACTATAACAGTGAGCCTTCATGTTGGTGTTGGGAATCGAACCCAAGTCCTCCAGAAGAGTAGCCATTGCTCTTAACCACTGAGCTGTCTCTCTGGCCCCTTTCCTCCTTTTTAAGATTTATTTTTATTGGTGTGTGTACATGTGTATGTGTATACTGTGTGAGTGAATAGCACATATGTGCAGGTGCCTAAAGAAGCCAGTGAGCATGATATGGGTTTCTAAAAATCTCCCAATCCGGCAACAGTCCTGACACAGCCTCTCTGGGCCCTGTGGCTGGGGGAGGTGAGACAGCTCTGAAGGAGGAGTTGGGGAGCAGGATTCTGGCCTCTTTTCTGTTAGGTGACTTTAGGGAGTCACCCTACTTCTGGCCCCAGTTTCCTTGTTGGTAAAGTATAGTGCTTAGACAATTTGTCCCCACCCTTGAGTGACTCAAGGGGATTAGCTACTATAGGGCTGTCAGGTTGCAGCCCTACACCAGGCCCAAGGAACATCTTGGTCCCTGGGTCAGCCTTAGCTGGAATAGATACCTAAGGAGGCCCTGGGAGCATCTGCTCAGAACCAGACTGAGATAAACTCTTGATCAACAACATCCCATTCTGTGCTTATGACAATCTTCTGAGGCCGTGCTCACCCAAAGAACTTTCTGGAATGATGAAAATATTCCAGGTCTGAATCACCCAATGTAGTGTCAGACACCTGACTAGGAAGAGGTATTAGCATCTGCCCATTGGGTACTGAGCACTGGGTGCTTCTGATGGTCCAGATCTGCCATTAGTTTCCTCCAAGGACTGTCTCCTATTCTCCTGAAGGTGGGCTGCCTCTCTTAGCACTTCCATGAGATAACCAGTATTGCACCCATTGTACTGAGGGAGAAACTGAGGTTCCAAGTGATGATGTAACTTGTCCAAGGTCCCACCACCTATCGAGTGGAGGAGTCCACAGCTAAATTCAAATTTGTGTGGTTCTAAGGGCTGACTCTGCCACACCTGCTATGTGTGGTCTGTAAGGGAGTGAAGGGACATTAAACTGAGACTCCAGGGACCCTTCTAGTTAAACATCTCTTTTGAAAACAAGATCCAGATCCTTCCACCTGCTGGAACCTCACAGAGGCTTGGCGCTCCTGCCCAGGCCCAGCTCTGCCTATCCAGGCCCACAAGCTTGCCTGGGCCCCAGATCTCACTGAATTCTCAACCTTCATCAGAGATGCTACTCTGGTGAATTAGCAATAGCACTTAGCACAGCACAGCTGGGCACAGTGTGCGGAGTGGGAGACTTTGGAACATCCGCCCTGAACAAGATGTCTTTATGAAACCCCTCCCTCTAAGTTTCAGAAATCTGTGGAAGAGCAGGTGGAGAGATTGTAGGAGCCAGAGGTGGTGGATGTCTCCAAAGAAATGGTGTCCTCCTGACACAGCAGGGCTGATCCTTAGGCTATGACAGTGTGTACAAGACCTGCACAGGGTCAAACCAGACAAAGATCGAAGCACAGAGAAGGGGAAGTGGGTGTCAAGTCCCACTCCTAACTGAGAAGCTACTTGAGATTCGTACTTGACGGGAGAGGGAAAATCAGTGTTCTCCAATGGAGTGTCACTGGGTGTATCAGCCACACAAAACTAAAAAATGTATACGTATGATTTTCAAGTGTAATAATAATAATAATAATAATAAATAATGTAAAAGAACACGGTGCTTAGGAACCCTAAGAAAGCAGAGGAAGAGAGACAGGGGTGCACCATGAGTAGCCCCCCTCAACCCTACTCCTGTACATACCCCACATGGAGCCCAGAGGAACAGAGGCTTGGAAAGTGCACATGGTTTCTGAGGTGGCCATGCCACAGTGCCCTCCACTTCATCACAAGCCCTTATCTGCATAAGGGTGCCCTGACAGGCTGTTCAAAATCCAGACAACCTCAGAGGCTGTTGCAACATCTTCCTGGTGGGTAAGAATGTCCTTCATCTCCAGAGGCAGAATCGTCCACCACAGTGAGGCATGTGCAGAAATATGACTACCCTGTGGCTCAGTCCTCAAGAAATCTAGGAAAGGTGAGTGGAAAGGTAGTTACTAGGGCCTGAGGTGCTGAGGACTGGACTGAGAGGTGTTGTTTGAAAGGTGTGAACTTTAGTAGGCAATAGCGGCCTTCAGAGATCTTTAAACAGCATTGCTATATATTTGAAAATAGTAAGAGTAAGCCAAGAGATGGTGGTCCACGTCTTTAATCCCAGCACTTGGGAGGCAAAGACAGGCAGAGTTTGAAGCTAGCCTGGTCTGCAGGGTGAGTTCCAGGACAGCCAGGACTACGCTGAGAACCTTATCTTGAAGAAAAACAAACAAACAAACAAGCAAACAAAAATATTAAGAGTGATCTTAAAGGGTATTATTTAAAAAAAAAATACCAAAGAAGAGGTCTTGGGTCTGAGAGGGAGTTGAGGGGGACACAGGAGAGGTCCTGGGTCT
>NW_021604588.1:23777739-23823457 GCF_004785775.1 Grammomys surdaster | reverse complement strand
GGAGTTGAGGGGGACACAGGAGAGGTCATGGGTCTGAGAGGGAGTTGGGAGGAACACAGGAGGAATTGGATGGTAGAGAGGCAGGAATGCTATAAATAAAATGCTCATTTTCAAAATTCGAAATGCTTTCTAAATTTTATTTTAAAACACAAATTCTCACAAATTAAAATAAATAGATGAGATAATGGACATGCTAATTAACTTCATTTTTTCATTCCACAGTTTACACATTCCTCAAGCATCATGTACTCAGTGTAAGACATGCACTTCGTCCAAGCCTCTAAGGCCTTGGACCTGACTGAGAGGAGGTGAGGAAATGAAGAAAAGCCAAACACACAGACATATGGACAGGAAGACATACGGACACACAGAAACCTGGGTCCTGGGGACTGGGCTCTCTGATGGAGAAGCCTCAGCCCTCCAGAAGATTGGCCTGTTTATAGAATTGAACAGAAAGCCAGGATATGATGGTTTGAATGAAAATGATCTGTCTGTGTAGGCTCATATATTTGAACATTTGGTCCTCAGTTGGTGGGACTGTTTGGAAAGGGTTAGGAGGTGTGGCTTGATGGAAGAGGTGTGGCCTTGTTGGAGGAGACTCGTCACTGAGGGTGGGTGTATTAGTCAGGGCTCTCTAGAGTCACAGAACTTATGGCTAGTCTCTATATAGTAAGGGAATTTATTGATGACTTACAGACTGTAGTCCACTCCCCAACAGTGGTCAGCAGCAGCTGTGAATAGAAACTAAGGATCTAGCAGCTGCTCAGTCCCACAAGGCAAGCAGGCAAAGAAGAGCAAGTCTTCCTTCTTCCAATGTCCTTATGTAGGTCTCCAGAAGAAGGTGTGGTCCAGATTAAAGGTGTGTACCAACACTTCTGGATCTGAATTAAAGGCGTGTACTACCTTGCCTGGGCCTAAGCTTTTCATAGCCACTGTGCCTCAAGGTCAGGATCACAGGTGAGCCTTCCAATTCCGGATTGTAGTTCATTCCAGATATAGGCAAGTTGACTACCAGGAATAGCCACCATGGTGGGCTTTAAGAAAATTCCCAGTGCCCTCTGTCTCTGCCTCGTGGTTGTAGATCAAGGTGTAAGCTCTTGGCTGTTCCTGCACTATGTCTTTACTTCACCACAATGGATTCTAACCCTCTGAAACCATAAGCCAAATTAAATGCTTTTTTAAAGGATCTACCTTGGTCATACAACAGAAAAGTAACTTAAGACTTGGGTTTATTGCATATAGCTGAACAAAAAAGTGAGGTTATTATGGACAGACAGACAGACAGACAGACAGGGATATGCACAGTCGAAGAAGGAGATGGGTCTAGCTATTCTCAACAGGTGAGAGCAGTAGACACGGGTGAAAGCCACAGTGGACATCTTTTGAACATGCTCTCACCTCCCACATTTTGTCCCTTGAGAAAGGCTGGACCATGTAAGACATGATGTGTATGCCCCACCAACCATCCCAGGAACCAGCAGCAGGACCTACCCCCAGAGCCATGGGAGCTCTTCAACCGGAGGAAGGACGGGGCACCTGGATGTACTTACACACCACTATAAATCCTTTTCATACCCACAATCCCATGCCCACACATTATACCATGCATAAATATGCCATGTCTCACACTGGCATACATTCACATACCATGCTCCCACATGCTCTTCCATACTTCATACACTCATGTATGTATGCACATGACACAGCCATGCACCCCCCCTCCCCCCAATAGCCATGCATTCATTCACCCACACTATCACCCAGAGTCAGCATGGCATCGGCGTCAGGGCTAGAGTCCAGCAGGACCTTGTTCCTTTGTTGTTCCAAGAGTGTGGGAGAGGTAGGCTCTGCCCACTCTTGCCCTTGAGGAAGAGGAGCTGCAGGAATGTCCACCAGAGGTCCTTGCAGGGAAAAGGAGGTATCTGACCTTGGCATGCTGACCTGCCTCATGCCCAGGAAGATCTCAGGAGCTGCCAAACCTCCTCTGCTGCCTGCGTGGCCACCCATACTTCTGTGGTCTCCCGTGGGCCCTCTATGCACACAGCTTTGAAAGCTTAGAGGAAACGAGGGTCTTGTCCTAAATAATAGTCATGGATTCCCAGAAGACAGCAAGGCCTCCAGGTCCTGGCATCCACTCTCCAGACTCCCTGACTCAAACTGATTCTCTAGGTCTCACTCTGCTCCCACAGTCAGGCCTCCTCCCTGGGCCAGGCCATAATGCACTTGGGCCCAGCAGCAGCCACTCTACAAATAGGACCAGTATCTTAAGCTTCTCCTGGATGCCACAAGCCTAGTGTTCTAGCCTTGCACACCCTGCCACAGGCCCAGAGTCCTAGCCTCGGACACCCTGTCATCTCAGCTCTGTCATCCCCTCATCCTCTCAGTGCTCCAACTGGTCTTGCCAAGAGCCACCAGCAGGGCTGAGAGGGGTGGCTGAGCCCTTCACGGTTCCCTGGCTCTCAGGTTCTGCCTGCACCGGGAGCATCTGTGGCTTCCTGCAGCGGCTTTCTGGATCCTGGTTGAAGAAGGCACCAGCCCTGCTTCTCGTTATGAACACTTGACTGAACCCCAAGTCTACACCAGCAGCCGACCCCTCTGCACAAGACCAAGGATCCAGGAGGGCTGGCAGCACCTCCAGCCGGAGCCTCTCTCCTCTGCCTGGAGAACCCATGCCAGGGCCTAGCTACCTGGTCCAGAGAAAGTGGACTTTCCAAAGCCCACCAACAGCACCCAATGGCTTTGCAGGTCATTTTAACTCTTTACCTTCCTCACAGCTTGGTATTCACCCACGCAGGGCTTTAAAATTGGCATCTGAGACCAGGCCCAGGCCCCAGAGTTAAGCATTTCCTTAACTCCTAAAATTCCTAAAATTCATTAGCAGCAATGTCTCACATCTCAGAGCTTTCTCTAACCCCACCTGGTCATTTAATGAGACTACATTTCTTGGGCTGCTTCTCTTTGATCTAGAAGTCACTGAGCCGGGTCCTCCCTGCAAGATCTTCTGGCCCAGCGTCCCTGTTGCCTCCAGAGTTGGGCTGCTGAGGAAGCAGAGAAGGAGCAGAGGACTGTGGTCTGTGCTTCTCCTGCGTCTCAAGCTCTCTGAGATCCCATGACACAGCAGCCCTCTAGTCCACAGGGATATCTCCTAACATTCCCAGAGAAGCCTGGAACACAGGCAGTGTGAGCCCAGCCTTTCGTAGACACACGGGCCTATGCTGAAGTTTTACATTAGGAACGGTAGCCCATTAGCAATAACAGGAAAAAAAAAACCTGGAACAATTATAACAGAGAATAAAAGTTTCTGAAAACTGCAATTATTTATTTCTGGAATTTCCTGACTAATATTTTTGGACTTCAGCTGATCACGGAGAACGAAACAGGAAAATGAGATGGAGGATAAGGAGAGGCTGCTGTTCTCGAGAGGTGTCAGACGAATGGTCCCCTATGGGAATCGAAGCTGGGCATCGCTCCACCGTGCTGGGCAGCACTGCTCACCCATCCATTCACAATCCAGTCACCCAGCACAACTCTGTTGAGTCCCTCCCTAAGCAGGCAGTCGTCTAAGGCGAAGACTGGCTCTGGATCATAGGCTGAAACTCAACGGAAGCTCAGGTTTGGGGCAGGGCCGAACAAATTGTTGACTATTCTGCTTATACCTGGGAAAATGACAAATAGTTATTTATCTTCCCATGGTGTCCAGAGGGTGGACACCAGAGCTAATTTTCTTTTCAGTTTCTAGAGCTCCGCTCTCATGTCTAGCAGATAAGGTTTCCACATGAAGAAAGGCGGACTGACAAAATGTTAGCACACACAGGTGACGGAGGTTCTGGACCCTTGGCTCTTACTCACTGGGAAGGATCCAAGCCTGGAAGGAGGGAAGGAGGGAGGGAGGGAGGAATGGAAGGAGGGAGGGAGGGAAGAAGGGAGGGAGGGAGGGAAGAAGGGAGGGAGGGAGGGAAGAAGAGAGGGAGGGAGGGAGGGCATCAGAGCTGAGGGATGGCAGGCTGTTAGAAGCAGAAAGTCTGATGTCCAGGAAGTGCAGGGGGAAGTGACAGTGAGAGAGTGAGGGTAAGTGGGTAAAATGGCTCAGTGGGTAAATGTGCTTACTGCCAATCCTGGTGTTCAAACTCCAGTGCCCACCTGGTAGAAGAGAGCCAACTCCAGCAATTTCCTCTTTGCCCTCCACAGACGGGAGCACGCCAGTATACAAGCACACACATACACAATAAATAAATACATTTTTTAAAAAGTGGCAGTTTTAGCTATTGGCTAGAGAGAAGGGGTCATGAATAGTTTTAATTATCAGCTTGTTACAACCTGGAATCATCTGGAAAGAGCCTCAAGGAAGAATGATGTCTCTCAGGTGGCCCATGGGCGTGCCCGGTGGGCAATGGCCTTGATTGCTTTCATTGATGTGGGAAGACCCAGCCTGCAAGTGAGCAGCGCTCTCCTTGGCTTGGGGCTCTGGGCTGTGTAAGCACAGAGAAAGCTAGCTGAGTGCTAAGCGTGTATATTCCTTCTCTGCTCTGTGGATGTGACAGGCAAATAAGGGCAGACCGACAACTGCCTCCCAACAACCAACCAAGGAGACAAGTCAGATAAGAAACCAGAACAACTGGCCAATGGAGCAATTTGGGGATCTGTAGGATCACGTTAGCCTGAGACTTCAGGGTAGGTGACTGTAGGGAAAGGAGTAGTTAAGGAAGGCTCTTAGAACCCAAAGCTAGCCTGGCAGTGGTGGTGCACGCCTTTAATCCCAGCACTTGGGAGGCAGAGGCAAGCGGATTTCTGAGTTTGAAGCCAGCCTGGTCTACAGAGTGAGTTCCAGGACAGCCAGGGCTACACAGAGAAACTCTGTCTCGAAAAACCAAGAAAAGAAAAGAAAAGAATAGAAAAGAAAAGACAACAACAACAACAAAAACCCAACAACAACAACAACAAGTTAACAGTTTAACTGGGGCATAGGGCCAGAAGGGAAAAGCAGTTCATTTCCAGAATAGGAGCTACCTAGAAGGGCAGAGGCAGAGACTGAGAGTGAATCCGAGAAGTCCAACATCCAACCGAGAGCATAAAGGCAGAAAAGTTGCTAAAGAAATAACGAAGGTCTGGGTGCAGTGGCCATGCCTTTAATCCTGGCACTCGGAAGACAGAGGCAGGCAGATCGTTATGAGTTCGAGGCCAGCCTGGTCTACTTAGCTCCAGGCTAGTCAGGACCATAAAGGAGGACCCTCTGTAAATAGGAAAAAAGAAAGGAAAGGAAAGTTTTCTAAATCTGGAAAAAAAAAAAGCCAAACTTTCATTCTAAAGGCCCACCAAGTATTACACAAGATGAAATGGGTGAGTTCAGACCTCATCCCACAGGCACATCTTCAATTACTCTCATAGGCAGACATGCCTGGGAGTGGGTCCATTAGCAGCTTTGGTCCACTGCATTCCTAACGGTGGATGGCCTTGGAGTGTGTCCAGCCCCCAGAGGAGCTGTGAAGCATCTCAGCCATGTGATAAGGCAGAGTCTGGCTTGTGTAGACTTTCCTTTCCCCTAACTTGGTTCTTCTAAGGACAATAAAACTAGATCGGTCACAGCTTCCTGGTCTACTCATGATCTGACTGCCATTTGCCTGTAACCGTCCCCTGCCTCCAACATGAATTGATTAAGCAACTTTAGACAACTTTTCTCCAAGGAGAAAAATGTAGATTCCGGAGCCACACCGTCTGGGTTTCAATCCTATCCCTGCCTTTTATGAGCCTGGACAAGTTACCCAACTTGTCTGTGCCTCAGCTTTCTAATCTATAAAATGGGAGCATAAGCAGTAACCACTTCAATGAACCATGGTGAAGATTCAGCCTTTAATACATCCATGGTGCTTAGAAGAGCGACCATTCAAGAAGGAGTGGTGAACAAGTAGCTACTGATACAATCTAAAGCTGGATAGCCACCAACTGAACTGCAGAGCATCATCAAATTAATCAGACAGGTGGGAGGGGGGGTGGGGGGAGTGGACAGCTGTAAAGGAGGAACCTTTATAGTCCCCACCCCAGCCAGGCACCTCTGGGCACTGGGCACTGGTGACTGGATCAATACTTACTGGTTCCATCACAACACTTGCAATCATGGAGGTAGACCAGAACTCCCTGGAGAAGGTTCCCTCTGGTGATAGGATGAACTAGTGGGGAGGTTTCCTGTTTCCAACCCTCTCTGCTGTTTGATGTCCCTCCACTCAGATATTCTACATATACACTTAAAAATGAGTCCCCTTTGAGTCACGAGTCACTAGCTAGGGCTGACTTGCCAGGGGCATCTAGAGAACAAACGGGTGAATCCACGGATCCTGGTGGAAATGTTTACATCACAGGAATGGGCAGCTGCTGAACCAGGATGATGTGAGCTCTCCCCAGGTCTGTGCTCACCCCAGGGCATAAGTGGAGATAAAATGTATCCCTCTGCTCTGTGGTACTTCTGGTTTTCCCAAGTCCCCAAGGATCTTGGTACTATAGTTGAGCCAAGATGTCACCCTACAGACAGAAACTTGAGAAGAATCCAGGGGCCATCAATATCTTTGTTCAAAATACATGCATTGAGTATTTGAATACATTCCAGGAACTACACAGGGTGAATTCTGATCTTAGCAATAAGCAGCCTCCTGCCTCTTTGATAAAGCCAAGACCCTGGAAATCTGGCAGCAGCTGGACAGGCGGGGCTGCCTGGTAGGCTTGCTAACTGAACAGCTGTACCCCACATGCTGGACTCCTGATTCAGTAGAGATTTTTAAGTAAGTCTAGAAAATCTGTTTCTAACCAAGTAGCAGGTTAGAAAACCTGCTGGCAATCTGTGGACCACATGAAGGGTGAGCTCAAGGGTCCCTGGGCTATCTGTGGCTCTCCACGTGGGTGAGAGGCTGTAGAGACACTCGGTGCCTGTTATCTCTCCTCTCATTCTGGAACAGACTTGTTTAAAGTTCCCTGGCAGGCTGGGGAGAGAGCTCAATAAGAGGGTTTGCCCTGCAAGCATAAGGACCTGAGCGTCTTCCCATCACCCACATTGAAAAAAAAAAAAGCTGGATGTGGTAACATCTTAGTCACTGTTCTATCACTGTAAAGAGACACCATGACCAAGACAGCTCTTATAAAAGGAAGCATTTGACTGGGGGCTTGCTTACAGTTTCAGAGTCATAGTCCGTGTCAGGAAGCATGGTGGCATGCTGACAGGGGCTAGAACAGTATCTGAGACCTGTGCATCCTGATCTGTAGACAGAGGGAGAGTGACCAAGCAAGGGCCTCCCACCCCCAGTGACACACTTCCACCAACAGGGCCACACAGCCCAATCCTTGTAATCCTTTCAAACAATGCCACTCCCTGGTGACTAAGCACTCAGATACATGAGCCTATGGGGGCTCAAACCACCCCAGGTGACAGAAGTGTGTAATACAGTGCAGGGAAGGTAAGGGACAAAACTGGATGAACCACTGAGTGCCAGGTCCCAATAAGAGACCCTTTCAAGGAAGAACAAGGAAGTTGGGTGTGGTTGTGCATGCCTTTAATTTCAGCACTCAGGCAGTGAAGATAACAGATCCCTGTGAATTCAAAGCCATCCTGGTTCCCTGTGCCCCCAACCCCCCCCCGCTCTCTCTCTCTCTCTCTCTCTCTCTCTCTCTCTCTCTCTCTCTCTCTCTCATCTATGACTATGATAGGGGTAGCAAGACCAGTGCCTAAGACACTTTACTTGAAAATGGATGCACATTTTCATTTACCCTCTAGCACCTCCAGGCCTGGTGACACAGACACAAGTCCCATGTTTTCAGCATCATGGATAGATCATCAAATGTAAGATCTGTAGCCTCAAAGCCTTGCTTCCACGCCGGTTTCCCTACCAGCCAGCTACTGGTAGGCACTGGGCAGATCACTCGGTGAGCACTGTCTTGCCATCTGTCAAGTGGTATAGTGATATGCTCACCTCACAGGACTGTTCTGGGGCACTTGCTAAATAGGAGGATGGTGTGATGTGTTCAGGACACAGAGCTTACCTAACACCTGGTTTTTATTTCCTCAGATGGAGGGATGAGATGAGAGCCCTATGATTAGCTGTGTGAATACATGTTTTGAGCTGAGCCCAGAAAATTTCTTTCTCTGGTCTATCTCTAGGCCTAGGCCTAGAAGATTGTAGTCTCTGTATAATCTAACCTTCCAAGATGACTGATTCAATCTGGCTTCTCTTGGTTTCTTACTGAATTGCTCTACCTGGCCTCATACTAACTTTGGCAGTATGCTCTAATCCCCTGGCTCCTTCTCATTCTCTGGCTTGTTCTTCTGTCTTCACCTGTGTCTAGCTTGTTCTCTCTCTCTCCTGTCTCTGTAAAACTGTTCTCCTCAAACTAACACACACACACACCTTTCTCACCCTGCACTGCTCTAAAGTAGCCTCTTCTTCCTGTCTATTCTCCTGTGAGTTGGGCATATCCTTTCTCTGACTCATTCTGTCAAATCTTTCTCCAACTCATCACTTTGTTCGGCTCTCAGTTAAATGTCACTTTCAAATATGGCTGCTTCTTTCTACAAACTAACCTTACCTTTATTCATTGTTAGAGATTAACATGTCTGTTAATGTCCAGCCAGATCATGCTGTAATCCAAGACGTGTCTGGATTCAGGCTGGATCATATGTTCAGATGTGATTCCTTGCCAGAGCAGTCATGTTGCTGGATTAAAATTCTTCTACATCCTGGAGGCCATCTGCAGCTTGAAAAGAAGCAATGACCTGTTTGTGTTGAAGGTAGTTTTATATTGTATTTGGAGTAGGCCCTGTTTTCCTCACCAGATGAACAACTGAGGCTGGGACTGTCACCTTCCCTCACCTGTGGACTTTATCCAAGAAGACACCTCAGAGGCTCTGGCCTGGAATTTCCCTTCTCTGTAACAGCATGCCTTTTTAAAATTTAAATTATGTGTGTGCATATGTGAGTGTGCATTCATGTGTGTGTGCATGTGTGAGTGTGTACAGGTGCATTGTATATGTGTGAATGTGTGTGTACATATGTGTGTGCATGCATGAATGGATATGCATTCATGTGTGTTTGTGTATATGTGTGAGTATGTGTGTGCATGTGTAAGCGTGTGTGCTCATTCTTCTGTGTGCACATGTGTGTGTGTGTATGTGTGGATGTATGCACGCATGTGTGCTTGTGTGCATCTGTGTGTGCATGTGGTGTTTAGGTGTGCTCTTTACTTTCAGAAGTCAGATGGGTATCAAATTCCCTGGAGTAATAGGCAGTTGTAAGTGGCCTAAGACGGGTATTAATGAGTCTTGGGACTGAACTTGGGTTGTGCAGAGCCTAAAATAGCTATTTATTTATTTATTTTTGGGTTTCTGAGACAAGGTTTTTCTACAGAGCTCTGGCTGTCCTGGAACTTATTTTGTAGAGCATTTAGCCTTAGTCTCAAAGAGATCCACCTACCTCTACCTCTGCAGTAGGATTAAGGTGTGTACCACTCAGCATAGCTTTTTACTTAAAGGAGAAATTGTGTTTGTCTGTCTGTGCACTTCATGTTCCTGCCCCCACCTACAGCATGTATTCTGTCAAAGTTTTGTTTTTAAGATTTATATACTTTTATATTATATGTATGGGTGTTTTGCCAGCATGGGTCTCTGAGCACTATGAGCATGCAGTACCCAAGAAGGTCAGAAGAGGGCGTCGGATCCTCTAGAACTGGAGTTGTAGCTTCTAGCTGTGTTGGGAACTGAATCTGAGTCCTCTGCAAGAGCAGCCACTGCTCCTTAACCATTGAGCCATCTCTCAAGCCCCTGCAAAAGATGTTTTGAAAAGTGAAGTTATGTCAATGACTGTTCATCCCATTGACCACCACATGCCCTGGGCCACCACAGGGTCTAGTCTGTGAGACTCATTCAGGAAAAGCATGCTATACATCCTGAATGGGCACTGGCCAGAGAGGAGGGGTGGGCGCAGGGATGTGGGAAGGAAAGGAGAACCCAAATACTTGTCTCGATTTTCCCAGCTGCCAATATAGTGATCCTGGAAGAAAGAAAAGTCACCATTGCCAAAAGCCTTGCTGGCTGTCAGGTGAACTGTGATCCTAGCCAAGCCAGGACCTGCCAGTGAGAGCCAGTTTGGTTTCTGGCGGCCATAGCTCCCCACTGTCCACAACCATCCTTGTGCCTCTTGCTCCTGGGCCACATTTTGCTCTTTGTGTCTGTTCTTTTCTGGAATTGCCAGATGTAGCAAATTAAAAAAAAAAAAACAGAACTGTTGGCTAACCTTCGATGTCTGGGCAAACGACCACCTTTCAGAGCAGGAGGGCTCACAAGACTGACATGCAGTGAACACTGTACTCATAAGTTTGTATTTAACTGGATGTTCTGGGTGTTTTGTTTTGTTTTGCTTTGTGGAAGTTTAACTGGGCCAGGCAATGCCCACTCCAGCTCATCCAATGGAAAGAGTTCTTGCCCGAATGTCACTGCTATTGTTTGCATGTGCCCCCCCCCCACACACACAAGTCAGGTGTTGAAACCCAAAGGCAATGGTGGTGCAGGGTGGGACCTTTACAAGCAGACAGAGAAGGCTCTGCCCTTGTGGATATGACATCATCGTTGTCCTGAGAGGTCACGGATAAGAATGTGGGCCTGTTACATTCTCCCTGCTCTGTTTCTCAAGTCCTGTCTTGCCTTGTGTTGTTAGGGTTAAGGTTAGGGTTGAGGTTAAAGGCTAATGGTTAGAGAATTAGAGGGTTTGTATTAGGGCTGGGGTTGGGGGTGGGGTTAGGGTTGGGGGTGGGGTTAGGGTTGGGGTTGGGGTTAGGGTTGGGGTTGGGGTTAGGGTTGGGGTTGGGGTTAAGATTAGCGTTAGGGCCAGGGTTGGGGTTAGGGTTGGTGTTGAGGTTAGGGATAGGGTTACGGCTAGGGTTGGGGTTGTGGTTATGTTTAGGGTTAGAGTTAGGGCTAGATTGGGTATTTTGTTGGGGTTAAAGGTTTGGAGTTGTGGATTCCCATCAAAGGATTAAAATATTATCAGTGTTAGGATATAGTTATGTCTGCCATGAGCTAACCCAGCAAGTAACCTCTTCCACCTTCCAGACTTTAGCCAAACAAATGTCTGTTTCCTTTCTGTGTCTTCTCTTCCCCCACAGATACACACAAACCTATACATACATGCTCGCCTGCTCACATGCTTGCATGCATGCATACCTGAGATTCAGCTTGTCTATGTAGTCCTGGGTGACCTGCAACTCACTCCTATAGACCTGGTCTCAAATTCCCAGAGATCCATCTGACTGTGCTTTCCAAGCACTGAGATTAAATGTGTGAATGACCACACCCGGCATCTCTTCCCTTTCTTTGTGCCTCTCTCCTTCTCCCTCCCTCTTCTTCTTCTTCTTCTCCTAGACACCTTTCAACAGAGTCCGGAATAGCCGGCCTGACCCAAAGTCACTCTGTAGTCATATAACCTTAAAGTTCTTCTCTCCCTGTCTCTGTTTCATAAGAGTGCTGGATTACAGGTTTGTGCTACCAGGCCTCATTTTCAGTTGTTCTGGAATGGAGCCTGGGGCTTGTGCGTACTGGACAAGCCTTCCACTCACTGGTCCATATATTCCCCCTCACATGTGAGCTCTATATAAGCGACTCAGCCTCTGGCTTTCTGCTATAGCAGCACAGATGGAAGCCTTCCCAGAACCTTTCTCTAGGATTCTCTCTGTCTATGTTGATGTTACTGTGAACCTGGGACCCATCCAGCACCAAGTCATGGCTTAAGGCTGATCATCCTCTCCTGGAGTGTCCCACAGCACGCTCTGGTGGCCCTGTACCTTCAGGTGCTAAGGTTCTCAATGGAGAGACAAAAGAGGACAGTGGGTGTGGTTTCTATATTTGTGATAAAACACTGAACAAAAGCAACTTGGCCAGGCTTTACTTCAACTTAATGAAACCTCTCAGGCTACACTCCAGGAACTCAGGCAGGGCAGGAATCTGGAGGCAGAAACTGATTAGAGGCCATGGAGGAACACTGCTTACTGGTTTGTTCAGCTGGCTTTTTATAGCACCCAGGACCAGCACCACAGAGGGGGCACTGGCCGCTGAGAGCTGGCCCTCCCACATTAATCAATATAATACCCACAGGCCAATCTTGTGGGGGCATTTTCCCAGTTGAGGTTTCCCCTCCCAAAGTAACCCAAACTAACCAGCACAGGGACATAGATCTGCAAAGATTTCATTATGAGGAAACCTGAGCAGACACCTGGAATCCAGGCCGGACAGGTTGTCTCCATCTTTACACTTTCAGAGTCTTGGTGGAGGCCTATGGCTCTCTGGGGTCTGACCTTGTGAAACCCCTCTCACAGATCCCTCCGAGCCGCAGGCGGCATGCGCATGCGTCGGATGTGTTCTCACAGATAGGCAAGGCTGCAGCACCCTCCCGACTCCACCATGCATGAGTCATCGCCTCCGAAGGAGCAAGGCCATGGTATCAGCTCTGTGGGGCGCCTGGGTAGGAAAGCTGCTGTCTTATCTCCACAGCCGGGCTGCTCATCCCATCAACAGCAAATAGCCAGGAAGCCAACTTGTACCCAAACCACCTTCCCTTGGCCTGCTCCTTCTGGGACAAATTCCAGCCAGACAGGGCCCTCTTGCCCAGTGCCTGACCAATGTGGTTCTCATACTGCAGGAAGGCATCAGAACTAGAGGTTTCCAGAAGTAAGGCCCAGGCAGGGCATTGCCCACTAAGACTTCTGCACACCCAGGTTGGGGATTCAAAGGAATGCGTTCTAGAACAGACACCTCAGCAGCGGGGGGAGGGGAGGCACCCTCCAACTACGGGGATTGCCGGGATTGGACCCAGTGAAGGACCGGGAGTGGAGGGGAGTTGGGAGAGGGTGGGAATGATCTTGTTGGTCAAGCGCCGAGAGCCCTCATAAAGGACTGTGGGGGCGGCTAGTCTGCTGGCTGTGCTGGAGTGGGGAGTGGAGGAAGCCTGAGGGAGGGGAATAGGATGACTCCATGTTGTAATTGCATGCCTGGTTTCCCCAGCAGTGCCAAGGCCGCGAGGCCTAGCTGCTGGAGCTGCTATAATTAGTGGAGATAATAATACTAATGATAATGATAATAATAATTCCTAGATACGTGTCACCACTCGAGCAGAACTGCTGAGAGGGTGGGAAGAGGGAAAGAAGCACGTATCCTCCAGACGGGATTGCCATATTCCCAAGATGCTATTCCAGGGCCCAGACAGGCCCAGCCTCTCATGTTGCTTCCCTCACCCAAAACAAAGAGATTTTGAGGGTAAGCAAGAGGAGAGATGAGGCGGCCATGCATGGGTCTGTGCTGTATCTAATGCTCTGAGGTCCAGGATGGGCCCTGTGAGGAAAATAGACTATAATGAAGCCCTCCATACTCTCTCTGAGCCTCCTCGGGATGAGAACAGGCTGCTCCCAGACAGTGTCTGCAGCTCCGAATCGGAACAAGGAACCCTTGCTGCTGAGCCTTGACCCTGAGTCTCAACCTCCACAGCCTGACTCCTGGCTGGGAGCCCTGAAGAGAAGCAGAGGTGACCGAGGAGTGCTGCAGACCCCCGCACAGACACATGAGGGATATTCTTCCTCCTTGGTAGGAGGTCAAAATATGTCAGAAAGTCTCAGTTACAGAGCTCCAGAGAGGTCAGTGAATGTGTGAAGTGGAAACGTCTGGGTTCTTTGAAAAGTCAGTTGTGTCCGATGGCGTTTTTGCTGGGGGCAAACACACAAAGGAGTGTTTTCCTGAAGCAGATACAAGTGAAAGGATGTTCTGCTGAAGCAGACTCCTGAAGGAATGTTTTGCTGAAGCAGACACAAGTGGAAAGGCTGTTCTGCTAAGCAAGCATGTGAAAGGACACGTGATAAATGACTCTTCGCTAACAACACGAATGTATCCATCTGCCTTATAGTGCGCAGTAGAGCTCTTGTCGGGACTCCACAGAGACAAAGGCACCAAAGAACTTCTGGTGGTGCTCTGGCAGCTTCTTGCCAATTCTGCAGACTTTGGCTGATTGGTATAGTGATGTCAACTGATACAGACTCATGTGGAGTTTTGCTAAGACAGACTCATGTGATGAGGCTAGACACATGCTGAGGCCAGAGCTGTGGAGGTCACGTGATGTTTGGAGGAAGTATAACTAGGATTCAGCGGACCGTGAGACAAGCTTACTTGTAGAGCTAGCTCTGAAATGCTTCTTGGTCTCACGTCTTCGATGGTCTTATCTTCACTTGGCAGAGAGAGGCATGGCAAAGAACTTCTCCTAGTGTCCCTGGTGGTCCTAATTCCTCCTGCTGACTCATGCTGATACAGCTGAGGCCTAGCTGTCTCTGCCACTGTTACTGATTCATGTTTGCTATCCTGACACTCTACTGAACTGGACCACTGGTGTATCCGTGAAGTGTTTTTGAGTGGACTGAGCTGCCGCTGCTGACCTGTGAACTGAATTGCTGATTTCCTGATAAAACAAATAGAATTTGCTCCAAGAAATATTTCTAAAAAGGTCCACTTCCCCTATATCCTAATAACCTCTCTTTTCCACTATCTCTGATGGGTAGTGAGCCAGAAGAGAGGTTAAAGCATTTAAGAACCATCATTAGAAGTAGGTTTTGAGAACATTTAAACTACAAAAGTACCCATAATGCTTTTCAGGAGACCTAAGTGTCACCAGGAGGATAAGGAGAGGGCAGAGGATGTCTCCTGTCCTAAGGCAAAGACATTAACAATGACAGCTCTTGTGCTGAGTGCACGCCCCCTCCCCAGACCTCAAGACCCTCCCCCATAGAGTCCCCTCAGTCTCTTCAGCAATCCTGGGAGTCTTTCTGAGACTCACCGCAGTAGTGAGGAAGTGAGGCTCAGGGCAGTAGATAGTGTGCTACAAAGGACAGAGGCCTAGAGTAACCAGTTGAGTCCACCCTTGGGAGCTGTCTTTGTCAGGGTTTCTAGTCCTGCACAAACATCATGACCAAGAGCAAGCTGGGGAGGAAAGGGTTTATTCAGCTTACACTTTCACACTGCTGATCATCACCAAAGGAAGTCAGGACTGGAACTCAAGCAGGTCAGGAAGCAGGAGCTGATGCAGAGGCCATGGAGGGATGTTTCTTACTGGCTTGCTTCCCCTGGCTTGCTCAGCTTGCTTTCTTATAGAACCCAAGACTACCAGCCCAGGGATGGCACCACCCACAATGCCCCCACTTTTATCACTAGTTAAGAAAATGCCTTACAGCTGGATCATGGGGAGGCATTTCCTCAAGGGAGGCTCCTTTCTCTGTGATAACTCCAGCTTGTGTCAAGTTGACACAGAACCAGCCAGTGTAGGAGCACAGCAGGACTCCACCCCGGACTCCATGGTCAGATTCAGCTTCTCTTAAACCTCGTAGGTGCCGCACCCCCTGGGTGGAAAGAGAGGGGTACCACTGGCCACAGAAGAAATCATGGTACTCTTCTGCAGAGTGGCTGTCAAACATGCCTTCTAATCCTGTAAAATGACCAGCGTATCTGGTGAGAGCCAGTCCTTGGGGAAAGCATCCCCCTGCCTTGCCTTGTGGAGCATGTGGACCCGTGTCACCAGACAGAAAAACTGGTAAAGTCGAACAGATTAAGGAACCTGGCATCTCCTTGGGCCTGGGGCCATGAAGCTGCCTTTGTCCAGACACATAACCTGACTGAATGCAGACTTTCAAGACAAACAGATGCTGAGATCCACCAATGAGAGTCTTGAGTCCTTCCAATGACAGATAAACTCTCTTACCAGAGTCTAAAGGCTACTGAACTTGGGGACACTGACTTGATAGTAAGGAAAACGTTATGTCTATGTAGATAAGCCAAATGTTGCTTAAGGCCAACATTAATGCCCTCACAAACTCTGTACAAACTCACTCTCAATTTCGATCCACTGAGCAATTAATTGGTTCAATAATCCCCTGTCTTCCCAGCCCCCACCCCTCACTCTCCTCTGGCTTATGCTGTGTTTTATTTTAATGCTTACACCCCACTCCACTCCAATTTTTTACTGCAAATAACATGAGAGACAGTTACTCCAACGACACCTCCCCTTTAAGAAAAAGAAAAAGGAGCCGGGTGGTGGTGGCGCACGCCTTTAATCCCAGCACTTGGGAGGCAGAGGCAGGTGGATCTCTGAGTTCGAGAGTTCGAGGCCAGCCTGGTCTACAGAGTGAGTTCCAGGACAGCCAGGGCTACACAGAGAAACCCTGTCTCGAAAAAACCAAAAAAAAAAAAAAGAAAAAAGAAAAAGAAAAAGAAAAAGGGGGAGTTGTGGGGCAAGTGTCACCAGACAGAAAAACTGGTAAGGTCAAACTGATTAAGGAACTGCTCCCCCGCACACACACACACCAGCAATTCTCCCCTGCTCCACCCTCCCTGCCCCTCCTTCTCAACTCCTTGAGATTCCCAGTGGCATCTGGGTACTCAGGAGTTCGGGAACCTCTGCCCCGTGCAAGCTGTTTCTCACTGGAAGAACTCAGGCTGGGGTCCCCATCTTAGGTTGCATTCTGCCTCACCTGAACAGGTGTCAGCATGCCCAGAGCCTGGCACCCTGGTGGCAGAAAGAAAGAAACATAGCCTAGCGCCTCTGCATCTCGTCTCCCTGAGCTGCGTTCGGACACCCCAGTGGTGAGGTGAAACACATACCCACATTGCCTCAGTTTCCCCCTTTAAAAATGAGGATGGTTTCCAATACCTTTGATCCCTTTACCTCCTCCTTCCTGGAGTTGGGGTAAGAAAGGACACAGAAGCCTGTCCTGGGGCTCCTTTACCAAGAGATCTCAACATTAGCCATGTGAGGCTACGGGCAATGGGGCCTCCAGTCAAAGAAGACAGACGCAGCAAGCCACAGCTTTTTCCTGGGAGAAAGTACCACAGAGGCCCAGAATACTGCCTAGAGAATATCCCTAAGGCTGAAGAACAGACCCCAGGAGCATATGGGGCTTCAGGGGAAAAAAGCCTTACAAAGGCTTCTGGGAGAGTCTGCCACAGAAACACATGGACATGCTTGAGGAGCAGATCTGAAGCCAAACCCACTCCAGGTGCCTCTCAGCTTTGGAAGGAGAGCCACTGTCAAGCAACACATCCAAGCTCTGTGTACCTCCAAGGCTCCAAAGTGCGTCCATCAGCTGCACTCAAGGCCTGTCGGGGGGCCGATTCCTCCAGACCGGGCAGCAAAGCAGCAGAGAGAAGAGTTGAGAAGCAAAGCTTGAGGAGAATCAAGAGTTTTTCCCACAGACTCATGGCAAAGCTGCCAGGGGCTCCCTGCTCGACTTCACCACCAGACAGTAGGAGACTTAGAGCAAGCTACTTAACACTCCCCCTGCGAACCCAAACTAGATGTCCCCACGTGCCTTTGTATCTGCCTAGCTCCTTTGCTGCAACCTGTCTGTAAGTCTGCTAACCAATGGAGGGGGACCTGGGAGCTGAGGTCAGGGGTGGACCAGGCTGAGAGTAACCCGAGCTGGCCAGCACTGTGGTCCAGCCTGTCAGGATAAGGCAGGGAGCTCACCAGGGATGAGCTGACGGTCTTGCCTCCCTCAGTTCCAGGACTCTCCAACAAGGCTGTCCTGCAGAGACAAGAGCCCTGTATCAGTGTAGCTACTGGCATGCTCTGTGTTTTGTGTCTTATATCCCAGGTTAGACACCCCTGGCCACACTCAATGTTGTGGGTCTCTTTATCTCAGGTTAAAGTCCCCTGAAATTCTCTCTTCACCCATAACCAGAAGGATCCATAGGTCCTGGTCCCTACAGAAGACAGTCAGAGGTTGGTGACTCCATAGCAGTGGGTTCCAGAGCCCCTGACTGAGGCCAGCCTGCTCCTGCTGGCTTTCAGCTGCCTCCGCTACAGCAGACTCTCAACTCATACAGCTAAGGCCTCCAGCTGTCTGTCTGAAGAGCCCAGCACCAGCAGCAAGCTTACTAACCCAAGCTCTCCCACCCCCAGGCTATCCACTGTCCCCAGGCTGACCCCTCACTCCCTCCACCCTGCCCCAGGCTCTCCCCTCACCTCCATTAGGGAAGTTTCTGGGGAAAGTAAAGCTGAGTCCAGGAGTCACAGAGCTCAACCTGTCAGAGCTGGAGTCTCCGCTCTGCCACTTCCTGGTCTCCACCAGATGGTGTTTCTGACGTCTGTACATGTGGATAACATGGACTTGCCCATAAAGGAGCTCACGGTGTCTCACATACAGGAGGCAGCTACTGAGTACTAACTTAGTATTGTCCTTGCTATCTCTCTCCCTGTCCTCTCCACCCACCCCCTGTGTGGGTTGCAGGGACAACAGATGGAGGTCAGGGTTGGTGGCAACCATCCTTACTCCCTGAGCCATCCTCAGGGATATGGGAGAACTTTTAAAGATAAAACTGAGGAAGATTGCATCCGATATTTTGAAGCAATAAGTGCTGGCCACAACGATTAATGAGAGGAATGACGTCAGTCGGAGGTTGAACGACCGGTCTTGCTGAGTGGGCATCCGTGTGGTGCTGCCTGCATGTGCAGTGGGCATCCGTGTGGTGCTGCCAGCCTGCATGTGCAGTGGGCATCCGTGTGGTGCTGCCGGCCTTCATGTGCAGTGGGCATCCGTGTGGTGCTGCCGGCCTGCATGTGCAGTGGGCATCCGTGTGGTGCTGCCTGCATGTGCAGTGGGCATCCGTGTGGTGCTGCCGGCCTGCACGTGCAGTGGCCTCTGCACGTTTACAGTTGGCCTGAGACAGAAGCAGTCACGTTGGAGCAGTCCTTCCCCATGACTGCAAGACTCCACTTTCTTTACTTTGAGTCTGATTAAATTGACACAGTGATTCCTTTCTGACAATATTTGCTTCAACCCATTCCACAGATGAAGAAACAGAGGCCTGGAGACAATTAGATTTTCCCAGGTGATTCAGCTGGGAAATATTCTAGGGCTACAGTTCAGTTTGTGAATTTCTCTCTCTCTCTCTCTCTCTCTCTCTCTCTCTCTCTCTCTCTCTCTCTCTCTCTCTGTCTGTCTTTCTCTCTCTGTGTGAGTGTGTGTGTTACTCTATCTGTCTGTCTCTACCTCTGTCTTTCTGTCTCTGACCATCTGTCTGTTTGTTCTCTCTCTCTCTCTCTGTTTCTCTCTCTGTCTGGCTCTGTCTCTGTGTGTGTGTGTGTGCGCGCGCGTGCACGCAGAGGAGAAAGGTTAGCCTCGGGTGCCATTCTTCAGGACCCAGGAGTCTGCCCATCTTTGCCTCTCCAGCTCTGGAGTTATAAGCACACAGCACCATACCATTTACATAGATTGAACTCAGGTCCTGTGTGCCTGCGGCTGCTGGGAATTGAACTCAGGTCCTTTGGCAGAGCAGCCAGTGCTCTTAACCACTGTGCCATATTTACAGTATCATAATTTGGTTCTTTTTTTCTAAATATCCACACAGAACTTACACAACAAATGTGGCAGAAAACCCACCTTTTCCTTTCAGTCAGTCCTTGAAGGTCAGCATTTGGGCTGTGTGAGGAAAGGGACTTTGTCATGTGACCCAGCCTCCTGCTCTTTCCTCACAGATCACTGTGTTAGTCACTCGAGCGCTGGACAGAAGCCACTCACGTTTGTACACTTACTGAATCTGGTTCAAGGCATGTTTTACTTCCTTCTTTCTTCTTCTCATGTGGTTCTCCTCAGTTTTGTTTTCCTAGCAGTTTCAAAACCAGACAGCTTCCTGGGAAAGGCGCCCGATAGCGAGCTCACAGTTCCACAGAGCTAAAACTCTATTTGACAATGGACAACCCCAGTTCTCCGACCTGCCAGCTGAAGGAAGCATCCTGACCCTTCAGGATCAGCTCAGGCCATGGACCAACTGTAAAGATAGCTCAGTGGCTCACCTTTATTCTGGCAATTCATTCGGCTGTGCCTCTCACACCCTGGCTTCCTTCACCGGCAGCCTCTCTCCTCAAGAGCAGAGGGAGGCCACAGTGAAAAGCCAAAGGGTTTCAGGAACTCATCCTCCATCCATGAGTTGTTAAAGACCCAACCAAAGGCCCTGTGCATGTTAGGCACTGACACATAGCCCCAACTAGGATCAGTATATACTAGTATATATGTATGTATGTATGTATGTATGTATGTATGTATGATATATGACTGATATATGATATATAGTATAGAATATATGTATAGTTTTTGTTCAGTCTCCTGTACCTCTCAGGCTGACCTCAGATTCACTATGTAGCCAAGAGTAGCTTATAGCTTTTAATTTTCAAAGTCTACTTTTATATTTTTTAAAGATTTATTTATTTATTTATGAATATACTGTAGCTGTCTTCAGACACACCAGAAGAGGGCATCCAATCTCATTACGGATGGTTGTGAGCCACCATGTGGTTGCTGGGATTTGAACTCAGGACCTCTGGAAGAGCAGTCAGTGCTCTTAACCACTGAGCCATCTCTCTAGCCCTCAAAGTCTACTTTTAATGATGGTTCTTAAACGTTTTAACTTCCCTGCTTGCCCACCACCCACCAGAGGTAGTGGAAAAGAAAGGATACAGGGGAAGTAGACCTCTTTAGAAAGGTTCTTTAGAGCAACTCCCATCTGTGTTGTCTGGAAATTGGCAGTTCAGCTCACAGGTTAGCGACAGCAGCTCAATCCATTCACGAACCCTTCACAGATACACCAACAGTCCAGTTCGGTAGAGTCGGGTTAGCAGCAGCAGTGGCAAGACCTAGCAGAGACAGCCAGAACTCAGCCTTGGCACGAGTCAGCAGGAGAGACCAGGAGGGACACCAGGAAACGTTCTAGGCTGTGCCTCTCTCAGGGAAGTGAAGATCAGCGAAGACTCGAGACCCACAAGCATTGCACAGCTAGCTCTATAAGCAAGCGTAGTTCTGCCTCCATTACTGTCCAACGAGCCCTCTTTATACCCTCCAAATGTCCTGTGTCCTCCACGAGGCTTGCCTCAGTACACGCATCTGTCTCAGCCAATCAGCCTGAGCCCAAGGTAGTGGCAGTTCACCACAGAGGTTTTTGACCCATTTCTCTCAATGGAATCCCAACAAATGGAGCTCAACTATACAGTGTAAGACGGACCAATACATGCAGTCGCTATTGAGGAACCCTTCGTCACACGTCCCTTTCTCATGCTTGCTTTAGCAGAATATCCTTTCTTCTATGTCTGCTTCAGTGAAACCCTCCTTCACGAGTCTGCCTTTCACCTGTGTCCACTTTAACAAAATGTTCCTTCCTGTGTTTGCCCCAGCAGAACACCATCCGGCACAACTGACTTCCCAAAGAACCTTAAGTTTTCACTTTACTGTCTCTGAATGCCTGATCCCCCGGCTTCTATCTCTGGAGTGGAATTTAAAGCCTGTGCCACCACAGTCATCTCTTGTTTGTTTGGTTTGTATTTTGAGACAAGACCTCACTATGTAGCCTACGCAGGCCTGGCATTCATAATCCTCCGGCCTCTGCCTTCCTGTACCACCTTGCTCAGCCAGAATCAATCAATCTTAGCATAACAAAGCAAGAACGATGGTGCTTATTTGTGGATAAACAGAGAATACGGCTATGTGGAACTTGCAGACATAACTCACAGGTGTCTTCAGGGGGACGAGGTCAGAGGTAAGAGCAATCTGAAGTTATGAAAGTTACTTTGAAACAATAATTCTTAGCTTCAAAGATGAATACCAAGGTGTCCAAGGACCTGTGACAAAGGTGACAGTAGACCACTGTGGACAGTGGTTGGACAGGCCTCCTTACAGTAAGCGCCTCTGTCAGGTTAGCATGCTGACCAACTGTCTTCAGTGATAGCTCATCTTATCAAGCATGTGTACAGGAGGCTCAGTTCTTCACACCTCCTGGCTTTATTCGTGTGTGTGTGTGTGTGTGTGTGTGTGTGTGTTTGTACATATGTCGTTGATGTTAGCGACTTCATTTTGCCTCTGGTAATTTCCACAGTGCATATGACGGAGGAGTCTTTGCTCTTTTTGTTTCCGTGTATTCTGTGTGTGCATGTGTGTGTGTGAATGGATATGTGTGTGTGTACACACATATGTGGTGTGTGTGTCTGTGTGAGGATGTGTATGTATACACGCATGAGTGTGTGTGTAAATGTGTGAGTGTGTAGGTATGTGATTGTGCATAAGTATGTGTGAATGTGAGAGTATCTTCTCATATGTGGTATGTGTTTGTGTGCATATGTGCATGTGTGTGCGTGTGTGTTTGAATATCCGGTGTGTGTCTGTACATGTGTGTGCTTGCATATGTGGTATATATGTCTATACATGTGTACATGTGTGTGTGTGCATGTGTGCATATGTAGTGTGTGAGGGTATGTGTGTGTACATGCATGCCTGCCACAGCAAAACTGTGGAGGTCAGAGGCTCACATGCAGAATCAGATATCTTCTACCGTGTGGGTCTGGAGATGGAATTCAGGCTGTCGGTCTTGAAAGCCTGTGCCTTTACCTGCTGAGCCATCTTGATTGCCTGAATATTATTGCGCCTCAAGAGGAAGGGAAATCTAATGCATGCCGAGTACTAGGCCCTTACACGGTGTGAACAAACACAGTCTGAATCCACTGCTTCGAGTGCTCCAAGTGAGTGCTCCAAAGTCCAGTTCACAGAGACGGGAAGTGAGGTGGACTTTGTCAGGTTTTGGTTGGTGGAAGTTCAGTTTGGGGAGGTGAAGAAGGTCTGTGGTCATGTGACATCATGAAGGGCTTCATGTCACTGAACTCAACCAAAGCAGACTTGGATTGGTTAGGTACACTAATCCCAGCACAGGGGATGCAGAGACAGGAAGGTCAGAGGTTCAAGGTCATCCTAAGCTGCTTGTTCAGATCACTGATCTATTTCTTTTATGACTGCTGGTGCAATTCTAGTGAGGACAGGCCTCAGGTTTTAGCAGCATTAGGAGGTGACAGAATCTTTACTAGACTGAGATATGGGCCAGCCTGGGTGTTCAGGGATAGAAAGTTGCATAAGGGAAATGTGGTATATACACAATGGGATTTTTTTCTCAGCCCTAAAGAAGAATGGTTATGTTATTTGCAAGTAAATTAATTCAACTGGAAACCATCATATTAAATGAATTAAGTTAGTTATGTTTTCTTTTCTACATGGTTCCTAGATTTTAGATAGATGCATAAATCACATATATGACATGGAAATAGAAATGAACTCTCTGGGGGGCAAAGGAGACAGTATGTTTGTTTGTTTGTTTGTTTGTTTGTTTTCTGAGACAGTCTCACTATGTATCTCTGGCTGACCTAGAACTCACTATATAGACCAGGCTGGCCTCGAACTCACAGAGCTCCCCCTGGCTCTGCCTCCCAAATGCTGAGAGTACAGTGTAGCACCACAGCCAGTTTAAAGGACACACTTTTTAATGAACATTTCAGCCTGTTTTCTACCTCCCCTGACCCTCACTGTGGTTGATAAGGGACCCTGGAACACAGAAGCAGAGGTCTGCTTGCTGGTGCTAAGGGGCTTCTTGCAAGCAGGATCCTTAAGTTTACAATGTCTTTTGGAGGCAATTCTGACCTGTTGGTTACATAGGAATTGTTCACCCCCTCAGGTCTGTGAGTCTCAGGAAGGAATTCCTCGGGCGTGATATAAAAAAACGTGAAGTGCCTCAGTGGGCATCAGATGAAAGGACAGGATTCTGGGCCAGATTCAACTGGCCAGTCCACCAAGAGACGGAGAACCCAGGGGTTACACACAGGCGCTAAGGGTTCATCGTCACAGCTCTGGATTTCAGCCTCACGGATCCCTATGTGTCTTGTGTCTATGTGTCTATATGTCTTGTGTCTCCAAGCATCGTGTGAACGCTGGCTTAGCAGTCGTAACTCCTTCCTCCGCAGTTTTCCTTCTCTGGTCCCTGCAAGCTTTGAAGGACAGATCAAATAACCTGCATGTACCAGTGCCAGGAGGTCTCTGAGAAAGATGAGCCTGCCACAGAGGGAGCAGGGCTCGGGCTGTGAGCTTCCTGTGGCTCAGAATGGAGGGAGGAGCCCATGGAAGAGAGGCTGAGAAGGAAGGCTCTCCTGCCTGTGGCGTCCTTCAGCCAAAAGAAACTGATGAATGAATAGGAGTAGTCGGTGTGATTTAAAGAATAGTTCTAGGAGGGCTGCAGAGATGGCTCAGCAATTGAAACCAGCACTGTTCTGCACAAAACCTAGGCTTGATTCCCAGATCCCGTATCAGGCAGCCACGTAACTCAGAGGAACACAGCACCTCTGGACTCCAACGTCCGTCATGTGCACATTCTACACACACACAATATAATAAGAAGAATTCATCGTTATTATTAATATTAATACATAATAATAATCAATGTTAATCATTGAAAGGAGTGGTGGCACACTCCTCTAATCCCAGCACTCGGGAGGCAGAGGGAGGTGGATCTCTATGAGTTCGAGACCAGCCTGGTCTACAAAGTGAGTTCCAGGACAGCCAGGCCACACACACACACACACACCTGTCTTGAAAAAAACAAAACAAATTAAAAAGTAAATCAAATTAGTAAGTAAATGAATAAATGGTTTCTGCACTAAACATGTAAACATACAAGTAATACTATAAGTAATATTAACACAGATAGTAGGCTCTATCTATCTATCTACCTACCTACCATCCATCCATCTACATACATGTATATTCAACATGTGCATGAAACAGTAATAAAGGAGGTGTCATGAATTGAGAGGAAATGGGGAACCAGGGCCTGGGTGAGGGAAGGGTAGAAATGGTGTAAATATAGTCCTCATGTATGCAATTCTAAAATGAAATAAAAATTTAAAGTAAAAGGTTTTGGGGCTGGAGAGATGGCTCCACAGATGGAGGCTCTTGCTGCCAAGCTGATGACTGAAGTTTGCTCTCTGAATCCCACTGGTGGAAGGAGAGCACTGACCCCAAAAGCTGTCCTCTGACCTCTGCACAGGGCACAGGAGCCAACACCACCCCCACCATTCACATCCACAAATAAATAAACAAAAAATAACAAATGTTTTTACCGAAGCACTCAAGAGGCAGAGACAGGCTGATCTCTGAATCCAGGGCCACCTTGGTCTGTGTAGCAAGTTCCAGGACAGCCAGGGCTACATAGGAAGACCTTACCTCAAAATATATGCAAACAACATCCCCACAACAAAATAAATATTTTTAATTAAAAAGGGACTTTATGCACTTGGGAGGCAGAGGCAGGTGGATTTCTGAGTTCGAGGCCAGCCTGGTCTACAGAGTGAGTTCCAGGACAGCCAGGGCTACACAGAGAAACCCTGTCTCGAACCCCCCCCCAAAAAAAAGGGACTTTATCAAGGTACTGATTGACAAATAAAATTCAATTACTTAAGTGCAAATTTTCCATTCTGCTACATTAAATAATTGCCACAGTTACACTGATGAACAGCTCCAGCTATCATGACTGCTGTTTGCCCTCTGTGTCTGTGTGTCTGCACATGTGCTCACACGTATGTGTATTTATGTATGGCAGATCTCTGAAACCCATTTTCCTTCTGTAACTTAGGCATTTGTGCCCTTTGACTGGTATTTCTGCCTTCCCTCTAGACCTTGGGGATCACCATGAGGCCATTTCTATGACTTCCATGAGTGGAGTCCATGTGTAAGAGGACCACCTCGCCGGGCGGTGGTGGCGCACGCCTTTAATCCCAGCACTTGGGAGGCAGAGGCAGGCGGATTTCTGAGTTCGAGGCCAGCCTGGTCTACAGAGTGAGTTCCAGGACAGCCAGGACTACACAGAGAAACCCTGTCTCGAAAAACAAAAAACAAAAAACAAAAAACAAAAACAAAAACAAAAAAAGAAGACCACCTCATGTCTGCCTTCCCGAGCCTGTCTTGTTTCACAGTATAACATTCATTTGTGTTCTGAATGTGTGTATGAACATGTGTGTGTGTGTGTGTGTGTGTGCATGCATGGGTGAATTTTTACATTCTGGAGCCTTTGATAGATGATGGTATTTTGCCCTCAGAAGAATGAATACATACATACATACATACATACATACATACACACACACACACACATACACACACATACACACACATACACACACATACATACACATATACATACATACACATACATACACACATACACACGTATATACATACACACACATACATACATATATACACACATACATACATACACACATACACACATATATATATATGCACACATACATACACACATACATGCATGCACACACATACACACATATACACACATACATACATACACACATATACACACATACATACATACACACATACACACATATATATGCACACATACATACATACACACATGCATACACACATACATGCATGCACACACATACACACATACACACATACACACATATACACATGCACACAATACACACATACACACACACATAACACTTTGTTTTCACTCACCCTCTAATGTCCTTTCTTTAAACTTCTCTCCCCTCCTGCAGGTTTTTCTTTAGTCCTCAAATAGTCCCTCCTGCTTTCAAGCCCCACATATTCAGAGGTGCTAAATATTCCTTGCCTCTGGATTCTGCCTCAGCCTCGGCCTCCCCTCCCCAAGGAGGGCTGGGCTGGGTCAGACCTAGGCTCTGACTCCTGGACATCTTGAATATTGGAGTTATAAACTCACCACACACCTACTTTTGTGATCTGTTCAGCAAAGCAGTATCTTTACTGAGTGCCACCTGAAGGTCCATGTCGATGTGTCTTCCCAGTCGACTGAGTCAGGTCATGTCCCCAGCACCCTGGCCCCATCTGCTCCAGTGTGCCTCTCCACCCAGTGAATATTGCTGTATTGTCAATGAAAGGCTAGGCCTCAGAGTGAAAGGCCAGGCCTCAGAGCCAGGAATGTAAAGGTTGATTGTGGTGTTCTTTTCGTTTTATTAGCCCCATTCAAAGTCTCTGTGGAGTGGACTTCCTTGTTTTAATTTTTTTTTTAATTTTTTTAATTTATGTGTATGTTTGTGTCAGTGTAAGTGAATGCTATATGTGTGTGGGTGCCCTCAAAGGCCATAAGAGGGTGTTGGAGTCCCTTTGGAACTGGAGTTACAGGCAGCTATGAACTACCCAGTGTTAGGAAATGAACCCATGTCCTTTACAAGAGCCATGAGTGCTCTGAACGGATGAGCTATCTCTGCACCCCGGAAGAGGCCATTCTTCCTACTTCTCATTTCAGCTGAACTGCTGCCTTCCTGAGCCTTGACACAGATGGGCTCTCTGTAGCTGGGGTGTAAGAGAATAGTCTCAACGCTGCCCTTACTGAGAAGAGAAAAATAGGTGCGCTGGTTGGGTTTGGGGTTTTGTTTTTTCTCTTTTCTTTTTTTCCCCAAGTTGACATAAAGCTAGAGTCATTTGGGAAGAGGGGACATCGATTGAGAAAATGCTCCCACAAGACTGGTCCATGGGACAGTTTCTTGATTAATAAATGATATAGGAGGCCCGTATCACTGTGAGAGGGTACCACCACTGGGCTGCTGGTCCAGGGTGTGTAATAAAGCAGACAAACAAGCCAAAGGGAACAAGCCACTAACCAGTGTCCCTCCATGGCCTCTGCTTCAGTCTCTGCCGTGAGTTTCTGCCCTGACTTCTTTAGTGGTAGAGTTGTAAGTGAAATAAACCGTTTCTTCCCCAACCTGCTTTTGGTTGTGAGATTTTATCATAGTAATAGAAAAGTAACCAAGGCAGAGTGCTTCAAACCGATTCAGCATAGAAAGCAAAACCAGTAGATCCCAGTCCCCAGCGTCTTCCAGGACTGGCTGTACAGGTTGTTCCCGGACTGCGTCCACCCCTAGAGGGTCAGGAGAGTCAGGATGTAGACATGCGTACACAGACATGAACTATGCAATGGAGCCAATCAGGTGAGCCTTCCTTCTCCAAAAGACCTGTTGCGCGCAGAGACTTGTGGGAGGAAGAGGCCTCGTGGCTCGGACAGCAGGAGCTGCGGAGCCTTCACTACCCTCCCTGCTGATGCAGCAGAGAGCATCTGATCCCTGAAGACGCTCAGCATCCAGTGTCGCACCAAGTCAGTGGCGAGGCGTTTTCCTGTGACAACTCGTTGAAGAATTCTAAAAACCTCAATAATACGTTCCATTTTCTTCAAGTTAGAGAGGCCAGTGGGTCTCCATGGTGAGAGTGGCTCGGGCAGCTGGCTCAGAAAAATCACAAAGAGATGAACAGCCCATTTAAGAAAGGTCAAACCTGTCCTCCCTCCAGCTTAGGTGGTGGCGCCCAGGGAAGAAAGGAGAGAACAGCAAGGAGTCCTTAGTAAGCGTCATCCTACAGACTTCAGTCCTCCTGCCTCAGCCTCCTGCGTGCTGGGATTACAGACGTGTGTTACACATGGACACCTGATTTACATCATGCTGGGGGGGGGGTTGTGTGTCAAGCAAACACTCTCCAAACTGAGCGCTAGCCCCACAAGCTCTTCCTCTTAAACACAGACTTCCAAATCCACCCTGCTTTCTAGGGGTGTGTGTGTAGCAGACGTTTCCCTGTCCAATCACTTTAAATATTAATTCAACGAGAAGCCTGTGATTGGACGGGGAAAGTGAGGCGGAGCGAAGAGTTTCACAGACGGGGAAGGCGGAGACGGAGGAAAATGGAGGAGACGAACAGGACGATTCAAATTTTGCGTGGCTTTAAATAGCCACAGGTAGCTATAATATAATACAGGGATAGAATAATTGGGATAACTTGCCGAATCTAGGTGGGCAGCTTGTATCATAGTGTGGGAACTTGGTGCCCCTTTTTAAACTTGTCACAGGTGTGGGCTCCACAAGCCTGTCTGTGTTGGAAGCAGAAGGGGATAAGTCCCATGCCATCGCTCCCCAAGAGGGCTATGACCATGTTCCCAAAGACTGGCTCCTGAGACTGCAGAGAGGCCCTGGGAATGTGCTTAAAGAAGCAAGACAGGGGTGATGGGGACACTGTGCCCAAGAAGTGGCCTGGTGTTTCAGTGGCAGACCCATGGCAGCTGTCCCATAATGACAGAGGGTTGGGCAAGTAGCCTAAGTCAGGAGACTCATAGAAGTGGCTGAGGGTGCTACTACCTCCGGCTTGAAACGCCCCAGCCAGGGTTTCACTGGTTGATTCTAAACCTGTTTCCTCAACCACAGACTAGAGGAAACCCCAGCCACTATGGGGAAGATGGGACTCAAGACACCTACACCCGAGGCACAGCCTCAGCTCAAAGTCCACTGGCTGCCCTGTGGCTTCCTCCACTCTCTTCCCACCTGGGAGGCTGTCCTCACATGCTCCCTCATAAGCTGAGGCGGAGGCCACAGCCCAGAGTGAAAGCAGGGCGGCATGTAGAAAGGTCACCTGCTGCCCCACGTGGCCATATAAGGTGGCTTGTGTAGGTTCTGTTGTCTAAATGTCAGAGGATGTACCAAGCTTGTACTGGGCATCCTCGATGGCCGAGGTTCTAGGGACCTGCCCCAGATGGAGGCATAGGTCGTTCAATCCAGATTACCCCTGAACAGCCTTGGCCAGCCTCAAGTGTTCCTGCTACCTGTGTCTACACTTCAGGTAGCATCTGCTGAGAGGAGGAGCTGCCCTCACAGGCCACTGGGAAAAGTCTCCTGGGTCCATCCCACCCAGGCCTGGCGTCCAGCCCCAAGCTGGCTGCCAGCCGGCTTCTTGTAGCTAATTTGCCTATCACTGATTGTTTGGGAGGCTCTGGGAAGCTGGACTCCAGCAGAGGGAATCTTTGACATCAGGACTCGTGACACCAGAGACTTTGGACTCACAGTTTCCTCAGGCCCAGGAGTGGTAGCACTGTCACTTTAGTGTTCTGGTTGGCAGCAAGCCATCCCCACCTGTCTCCAGATCAGCCCCAGGCAGAGCCTGTAGAGGGACCTGACCAAAGCAGCCACCAGTTGTAAGTCATACTGCCCAGGTTTGGGGGATGGAACTCAAGTCTGTATGTGTGCTAGGATAGCACTCTACTACTGAACTGGACTCTCCTAGCCCTAGGAACACAGACACACACAACACACATAGGCACACACATACACACACACATACATGAACATATATGTGCACATGCACAGACACACACTCAAACATGTACATGCACACAGACATGCACACACACTTGTTGGTACACACACAGACACACACACTTGTGCACACACATGCACACACAGACACACACACTCATGCACACACAGAGACACACAGGCCCACAAAGACACATACTCATGCACACACGAAGGCACACACTTGTGCATGTATACACTTGCATACACATGCACACACAGACATATACACTCATGCACACACAGAGACACACTCCTGCAAATCTCACGCACACACACACTCACACACACATGCACACACTCAGACAAACAGAATGCTCCAGTATTAGTGAATGCACCGTGATGTGGTCTACAGTCAGTTGAGTGTAGATTTTGTGAGTTCTTCACACTTCTTACATCTTCACTCCTCTGTGTTGTCACTGTAAGGGGAGTCTTTTTTGCAACATACTTCCTGATTGATTAGCACCGGTGTGGGTGTGCTATGACAGTGTAGCTGCTTCTCGTTTCAGCCTGGTTGGTTCCTTGTGAGCTAACAAAGGTGTGGTGGTGTCATATGTGTGTCTCTGCCATGGTAGCCAGTTGTGCTCCACCAAAGACTTTGGGAAGTGTGGGGTCAGCTTCAGGTCTCCTGGCTTGCTACTTGCTGCCTGGAGTCTTCCACAGTCAAAGGCAGCAAGGTCTCCAGGCTAGCCACACCCTTGGCTGCAACTCTACCAGCTAATCTGAGAATCCAGCAGGCAGCACCATCGGTAGGCATGGCAAGTCTTTGTGCTGATTTGAAAGCAATCACTTCTCCTGACCCAGATCTGAAGAGTCTAATAACTCTGTAGGCTACCAGGAAAATGCCATTCACTGACCCTTTCAAGGAAGTCTCGGACAATCCCAAGCACACTAAGGTCTGTAAACGAGCCGCCGTGCTTTAAACACTGTGTAAGTTAAGCAGGAATGCCTGAAGGAGTTCGAGTTCTTGAGTCTCAGTGATCTTGGCTCTCTGGATCTTTATTTTCTGTATGAGAACAGAATCCTTCTGGGCCTGCTGCAGTCTTGTTAGCGAGCTAAGGGGACCCCGCGTGCAAAAAGGCTCTGCCCACCGCAGCTAAGCAACATGCAGGGAAGGAAGACTCACACCAGGAAAGGGACCTGATGAGTCCCAGCTCTGAAAGGCAGCAAAGACATCTGGGTTTCTTCGAGAGCATTATCAGCTCCCATGACGCCAGCTGCACCCAGTGAACTTGGCCTTCGCCCCCAGGAACGGCAGATAAAGGCCTTCACCGCACTCTGTTTCCGAGGTTATGGGGCTGTTACGCTGACCCAGCCAAAACCATGATTAAGTGGTTGGAGGTTGGAAAAGAAGTGTTGGGCTTGTGGTTCACAGAGACCAGCTTCTGTGGGATCATAAACATTAATAATTAATCCTGCCCTGTGTGGTGGAGGAGAACAGTCAGGAAACTCAGAGTGACTGGCTTTCAGGTGCCAGGCTTCCCGGTTCTGTGTGACTTCTGTAGCTCTCCATTACCCCTAAGTCCCTACTGCAAAGTAAGAGCTAACCACCATAGCAGCAATCTGCAGCAGGACACCTGAAGGTTGTCATAACTAAGCCACACACACCTTTCACAAGAGACTCCAGAGTACTCCAAGCTGTCCTGTTCCCAGCACCTGATACCTCCTGTCCTCTTGTATAGCATGTTCCAAGGACAGACATGTCAACATGCATGTGTGTGTGTGTCGTTCACACATTTGTGTTAGGAGAGGGGCTAAGAGAAGAGAACAAAAGAATAGAGATGCCTGAAAACAGCATCCCCAATACACAGGGCAACTACCCCTTCCCTAGGATGCTCTGAAGCCCATACACTGACGTGTTCCATTACTGTCTCCCCAGGGCCGAGAACAGAACAGTGCATTGAGAAATCACAAGTGCTTTGAACGATCTCAAGCCGTGACTTCAGTTTGCATCTCCACGATTCCCTTAAGGCTCATGTGCTAAAGGCTTCCTCCCAGCTCACGGTATTATTGAAGGGTGATGGGTGGGACCTTCGAGAAGTGAAGGTTAGACTGGTGGACACTCCGACACTGGGGAGGCAGAGGCAAGCGGATCTCTGTGAGTTCTAGGCCAGCCTGGTCTACAAGTTCCAGCACAGCCAGGGCTACACAAAGAAACCTTGTCTCAAAAAACAAACAAACAAAAAATAAGAAGTGGAAATAAAGGTCACTAGGGACTTGAACTTGAAGAGAGAGTGTGTGTGTGTGTGTGTGTGTGTGTGTGTGTGTGTGTGTTGTGTTGTTAAGGATCAAACTCAGGGATCCCAATATGCTACTCAAGCACTCCGCCTCTGAGCCACGTCTTCCTTTAACCCATCTCATAGCCCTTCCCCCCTGCCAGTTGGAATGTTTCTGCCCCTCTTGGATACTGCTCAGTTTCCCCTTTCCAGGATGTTTCCAAGGGAACCCCCAGTGCTCCCCACGTTGGTAGGTCCAGCTTTCTGTTCTTGCATCTTTGCCGATCCATCAAGAGGCAGTGTGGGGCTGAGCTCTGTGCAGTGGCGGCGAGGACAGCCTCTATAGATTGGATTACCCCTGCTGAAACGTATACATTCCAGCCAGGGAGCGACGGCAGCTTCTGTTCCCCTCATCTATCTCTGGTTTGTGAGGGAAACAGTCAATACTGGTTAATAACTGGTTTAAGATAAATGTTCAGTAAACTCCAAAGTTCAACTTTAATGAGCCATTTCCCTCCCAGGCCCCCTTAGTAGGTGTCATCAGGAAAGTTGCCATCCGGGAACCATGGCCCCTGCCTGGTTCACAGATCCATGCTCTGTGCCTGGGGCGGCCATGGGCTGGGCTAGACCAGGCTATCCCTGGACACCCTGAGGACATCTGTTGCTGGTGTGGAGGGTGAGTGTAACCTTGCTTTAGACAACCTACTGGCTACTTCCTCTGATCCTGGAAACATGGTTGGGGCCCATTTGGCCCCGGACCATATATGGCCCTCTCCTGCCCTGAGAGATTTACCCCAGAAACTCCTACCAGGTAGACACAGAGAGCAGGGGGCTCCTCTAGTTCTTCTGTATCACATGATGTCAAGGGCTCTGGGGACGTCAAACCAAGCTCTCCCACCCCTCTCATATTCTAGAGTGTTAAATGGATCAGGGCATGAAAAGCCTTCCGAAGCCTCTCTTCTCCGTTAATTCAGCATGTGCTCCCCTGAGACTTCAGTCTGGGGCAGAGACAGAGCATTCAGTGGGGTCTACTTTGTCCCCAGCTCAACTCACCTGCTTTTCACAGCTCCCTGAGCCTGGTGGACTCTCAGCCCCTTCTTCGCAGTTGGGAAATTACCAAACAGCGAGCAGTCCACCCCTAGAGCAGTTAGGACAGATTATCTGGCCCACCCTGGACCTGTTGAATTGAGTCTATATTTTTAGCAAGACGTCCAGATGACACTGGCGGGTCCATTGCAGCGGGAGATACAGCAAAGGCTTAATACCACACCCTGAGCTCTGTCTCTCCTGCTTTACCTCAGTGAGCGGTCTGCTCCCTCAGGGCTTGGCTCCGGGTGTAATGACTGCAATTATCATGCTGGACTCATTCCTGGTTTCACTCACGCTTTCCCCCTTAGTTTAAATATTTACATTCTATTATAACCCAAGCCCTTTTGGATCCTTCCCAGGGCCACGTGGAATACACTTGCCCAGGACTGGTCCAGGCCCTTGAACACAGTTCACCTTTTCCAGGACTAATGTTCTGTTTTCAGGCGAGGAACTCAGAGGGTTAGACAATAAATCAGCCTGGATAGCTGCGGGGTGTCTCCCCCCACCCCAGGGCATCTCCACTTGCTGAGTCAGTCCAACAGCCACCTGGACATTGTCATCAAGCAGAAGGACAATTGGCTGCTGAGAGGGAGGGAGGGACGCATGGGTCAGAGGTGTCCTAGCTTAAGATTTCGCACAGATGCCCATGGCTCTGACAGTATGTTCAGCGGGTGGTGGGGGAACCCTGGCACATGGGAAAGAGGAGTGCCGAGTAGGGAAAGGGTAAAGAAGGCCCAGGCCTCATCCGAAGGCCCTCAGCCAGCATGCACCTCCCCAGGTGAGGCTGGTTTCAACAGCTTTCTTTCTGAGAAATCCACCCATCAATGCGGGTCCTCCTTTTCCACATCACTGAGCATTCCTGGCACACGGTGCATTCTCTTCATTCCTTTTAGAGCCCAATCTGGTTGGGAGCCTTGCCTCTGGTCCCACAGACCTGTCTGTGAGGGATACTTCAGGGGAAGGACTCTAGGCAGCCTGGGTGTCTCAGGCATCTGGCCTGGGCTTTGGAGAGAGTGGGACTCCGGGAGACATGGCAGCAGTTCTGAGGAAATCGGGAGGAAAAGCTACTAAACCCACCCTCCCAGGGTCTTGCTTTAAAACCAGCATCTAAATCTACCCCACCTAAACCTGCCTGGGCACCTCTTTCAGCACCAGATCTAAAGGCCAGCTGGCTCTATCACACCACTCTGGCCCATCTTGCTAAACCGCCCAGTTGTCTTGGGGATTTGTTGTTACTTATTTTTAAAGGTTTCTTTTCTTTTTTTTTTTTTTTCTTGTTTTTTCTGTAGCTGCCTGCGGCCACGAAGGGGTTCACCTGAAAAGAGGGCTGGGAACGAAAAGGGGGACGGAGAGCGAGAAAAGATGAAGCCAAGACAAAGTTCTCTGATCAAGGCTCGATGGTTTAATGTTAAGCTTTCAACGTAAAGGGGAAGACCCCGCCCAAACCCTTCCTAATTTCAGCCTGGAGAGTTGGGTGGGATAATCCGTTCTTGGTCATGGGCCATAGCCGGAGATGTCTCAAGGCAAGGCCAGGGGCAGTTCTTTCAAGTTCCTGTAGCAGGATCTACCTGCAGCCAAGGTGGGGGACTCCACCTAGGTGTCTATTGATATGCAGCCAAGGCGGTTAGTTCCACCTAGGTCCTATTATCTGGTCTCTTGTGGTAAGCAAGGTCTCGGGCCTGCTCAAGGCTGGAGGAAGGGCACATCTTTCGAGTTTTTTCTGAAGTAGGGTCTCATGTAGCCCAGGCTGGCTTCAAACTGGCTATGTAGCCACAGATAACCTTAAATTCTAAGTATCCTCCACAGGGCTGGACCCACAGCATGGTCTATGCTCAGGGAAGGCATTTACCTTAACCCTCCTCCCCCCGCTAAATTCTGGAAAGAAGTCACTGTGATAATCAGCTACCGGGCTGATTATGGAGAGTTGGAATGTTGCAGGTCCAGAGCAAAATGATCTTGGGCCATTTTAACCCGGTAAACAGCCACATGTTGCTGGCTTCCATGTGGGACCTATTGGTGTGAACAGCCCTAGTTTCTCCCAGCCCCAACACTGAGATACTCACAAGGGATCTGAGGGCTATAGCAAGGGTTCCTCTGCCATGGCAGTCCAGCTGACTTTCTTTTATTACTATAAAAACTCCATGAAAAACTTACCATGCTGGAAGATGGTATTTGGGGTAAACGGAATCTGTGTACCTGGGCCACAGTCACTCATTTTTGGCTCCAGAATAAACATCTCTTGACCTTTTGAATTGAGCACTGCTTTAACTTCAACACCCAATGTAGGAAACAGGCTGTTGTGCTCAGAGGCAGGGGAGCGGGCAGGGCCTCCTTCCTGCGTGAGTCTGGTCCTCCACCAAGCCAGTGACTTGGGAGACTGTGCTGCTCACCTGGGACTGTGCGCCTCATTTTCTCTGGCACCTCTTCACAGGGGTGTAACTCAGACCAGCGCTCAGCCGGGGCCCGCGCCTCCCGGCTGCTGGGCTCGTGGCACCTTGGCGCCACCGTGAGGCCACCTTCTGCCATTGCTGAGCCGCTGGTGAGCCTGTTGAAACCCTAATGCCTTAGAAGGGGAGGGAGCAAGCAGCCCCTTCCTTCCAAGAGCTTCCTCTCTGGTCCAGATGGACCGAACTGGCTTGCGTCAGCTTCTCAGTGGCAGGATGCAAAGTCGGCTATGTGTCTCCAAGCTTTCAAGGACCCTCTTCTCACTGCCCTGCAAGCCCCCTTCCTCCTGCTCTGCCCGCACAGCCCATCCCACTGCGTCTCCCCACCCCATGCTCTTCCTGTGGAACCCCAGTGTCCCCTTTTCCCAAAGGTGTGCACGCACAACTCCAGCTCTTTTCCTTGCTCTTTTAATCAGCTTTATTCTGCTCCCTAGCACTTACGGCCGACTCTCCTGGTTGCCTAACTCCGCAGATCTAGTGCCGGAGAATTTGGGTTCTCTCCACAGTAATGGGTTAGTGTGAGCGTTTCAACATGGTAGGCCCTCAATGACTTGTCCATTGACTGAGTGAATCAATCAAAGTTAAGTAGGGTCTGAGATAGCCACATCTAGCTGGCTCCAGACTTTTATTTCTTAAGGTCTAGTTTTATTTATGGGTGATTGAGACTACTGACTACTCTGTTTCTAACTTCTTAATAGGACCCTCAGCAGAAGCCTGGATACAGCTGTGAAGGGGCCAATGTTAGGCAGCTCAGTACAGGGTGGGTCACGATCCATGTGTTGCCTGCCAGGTGAGAGACCTAATGGAGGGTGGGTGTCCTGGCAAAAGATGTCCAGCCTAGAAGGGCTAACACTCCTGGGGGAGGCCAACCGCCTTGGTTTGAGCAACAGACCTAAGGAAGCAGGGTGCTGGGCTAGACTCATTGCACTGTACAGGGCTGGTGAAGGAAGAATATGTCACAGGCCCCCCAGCTGTCCACACACACACACACACACACACATACACACACACACACACACACACACTCGAAAGTTGAGTGCACAGCTTGAGGCACTCTCCAGGGATGAGCCAGCGTGAGCTGTCATTGTCCAGAATGAAGACAACTCGCGTGCTAACAGTGCCCCAGTGTTTCTTAGAACATTCAATAGCAAGTAACTCAGATCAGGGAGGCTGTAGAGAAAGTACTTCCCCGCCTCTTCTTGAACAAGAGTCCCGCACAGTCCTCTCAGACTGAGCCTCGCAGATGCTGTTGCTGCTAGACTCAACAGAGTCTACATCAGAACAGGCTGCTGGAAAAAATCTCTGCGTTTGGCTGTGTCATTTTCTGTCTGAGAGCTATGTTATCAGCAGTGTGCTAAGTCTGTATACCTGAAGGGGTTATTTCTGAACCTTCCACAGCTTGGTTTCTATTATACTCAGTTAGCAATATCAGGGAAATGTTACATAAAAAATATGATGGAGAAAGTTCCTCATGCTCAAATTAGACATGACTTTAAAATTCTGGACTAGGAGGTAGCCGAGGGCCAGAGCTGAGATCCCAGAATGCATGTAAAAGCCGGGAAGTTACGGCAGCTGCACCAATCACATGGTCGCTGTGGCAAGCCGACTCAGAGGCCAGCAGCCAGCAGTGAGCTCTGGGTTCAGGGAGGACTCTGTATGAACAAAGTGGAGATCGAGAAACACAACACCAACTCTGACACACACAGGCATGTGTCTATACATGCACACACACTAAACACATCAAAGTGTAAAGTAAGTTCTCTGTGAGGGTGGCGGTATACTCCGGCCCTCCTGAGAGTGCGCCTACTCAGTCAGCAGCATCACTGGACACTATCTATGGGACTTTCAAAATTATTTCCAAACAACTGGGTGGTGGTAGCTCATGCCTTAATCCCAAAACTCAGGAGGCAGAAGCAGGCAGATCTCTGACTTTGAGGCCAGCCTGGTCTACAGATTGAGAACCAAGACAGCCAGGGCTACATAGGGAAACCCTGTCTTGAAACAAAGCCGGGTGGTGGTGCTGGTGCACGCCTTTAATCCCAGCACTTGGGAGGCAGAGGCAGGTGGATTTCTGAGTTCAAGGCTAGCCTGATCTACAGAGTGAGTTCCAGGACAGCCAGGACTACACAGAGAAACCCTGTCTCGAAAAACCAACAAAACAAAACAAAACAAGGAATGTTTCTAAACACTGCCCAGTATGCCCTGTGGAGCAGACTATCGGCTCTGCAGCGCTAGCCCTCAGGATCAATGAGAGAGTGAGTTCCACTACAGTCTACAGCGGAATGAATAATGAAACTGTAGAATAATGAAAGTTTTACAGCATGGAAAAATGGGACACAAATGACATCCAGAATAAAAACAAATGATATCATGGGCTAAGGACACAACTCAGTCAGAAAGGTACTTGCTGTGCAAGCACTGAATTCAGGCCCAGAACCACATAAAGTTCGATGCAGTAAGATGTGCTTGTAATGTCAGCGTTCGGGAGAACCCCGGGACTTGCAGACAGCAAGCTTGGCAAATTGTCGTGGCCCATGCCAGGAAGACTCCTTTTCAAACATCAAGGTGGACAGTTCCTGAACAGTGACACCCAAGTGTGCCCTCGAGGTGCTACGTGCACCTGCACACACATGAATGTGTACACACATGCACACACAGAATGCAAGCATCACAGTGATAAATTTCCACAAAATAGATTTATATTATATTGAAAATTTATAAATAAGATGACCTGTTAATTATAAACAATTGTATCCAATTAAGTTTTTCTACAGTTCAAGAACATTTAAAAGCTCATACTTAGAATTATTTATATATGGATTTTACTCTGTGTTGCTATGCCAATATCATTATAGACCAAAGGAGAAAGAAGAAGCAGGAAAACCACTGCACTGAGTTCCCGGTTTTTAACAAGATTTCCCACCTGGTAGACTGTCAGGCCCCTCACAGCAGAGAAGATGCTCACCACACTTTAACATTCCAAGCTGCTACTGCAAGTCAAAGTTGCAAGAGATCCCAGGGATTGCATCTGCAGCTGCAAGGGGTCCCAGGTGCTGTCACAGTGAGCAATCCCTCCCTCGTACAGCGTCTACAGCTGCAAGTGCCAACAGCAGTTTACCCTGAAGCATTTCAAAAGTCAACCTCAGCAAGTTACCCACCCAAGCAAGCTGTCACAGCTCCAGAAAGGAAAGCACACTGAGTTTTAAAACGCAAGGAGCCTGTGGATTTAGCCATGAAACAAACAGCATTAAAATGCTTCTGACCTTCCGTCTCAGCCAGCAGCACTTATTTAGACAAATGGACCCCTTTCTGCAGAGGTCTTCAGGAGTCTGTAGACAAGAGCTATCTGGCCCTCACTCAGGTGAAGGCTATCAATAACATATACTGCACACTGTTCTTTTCTGAAGCCGTCTCAAGGGACTGTGGACAGATAGCAAAGGAGACCTGCTTTTCCCCCAGTAGCCTTAAATAGACCAACTTTCTGAAGACAGTTCTCCAACATTAAATGTTTGGAGACCACATGTGTGATTTAAAATATATAGACTCTGATATTTTGGACCGTTCATAGTTGAGGGCACAGACAGCACTTAACTAATGTCATGAACTGACAGACGGAGACAGGCCCTGCACACAGCAGGAGAGGGAGCTCTCAGGGCTCCCAGCAGCCTCTTGTCCCCAGTGCCTGCCTGTATTGCAGGACAGCATCGTGCTGAGGGACACTGCTAATGACATTTGCCCTGTGTCAGTCAGCCTGGCATAGCCTAGGTGTTGTGCTGGCATGAGTTACCCTAAGGTAAATCACGTGCTTAGGTAAAAGCTGCAGCCTTATACTTTCTGTCCCAAGTCTAGTCTTTAGTTAACTAGCACAACGAGCAACTTAGACCCAGAATGCTTCTGAGTGGGGCTGTCAGGCCAGTGGCTGGGTCTTCCCTGTAACATCACACACTAAATAAGCTCTCACTGTGCCTCTGACATGCAACTCTGTGGGAGAGTCAAGACCCGAAGCCCTGCCATCTCCCTTACAGTGAGGTCACACACCCGCTGAAACCTCCCCTGGAAACGGCAGTGAAGGCAGCATCGCTCAGTCGTGTGAACTTCTCAGTGAGTCCTTCAGGTGAAGTATTCTTTCCCTAACATTATTTTCTCCTAAGATCTATAGTATCTATAGAGCACCGTCTCATATTCCAAGTAGTAATCGCACACAGGATCAAAAGCCCAACCAACCAGCAAAGCCAGCATGCTTTCTACACAGGGATATTAGGAAGAGGACATGTCCATCCTGTAGACCACAAACAATCCCAGTGCCACGCTCACCACACACAAAGGTTCAGACACACAAAACTACAGCAGCTGAGGACCAATCTCTGGTGGGTTGTCAGTATCAATACTGACCCAGCTCCACGCCGTGGCGGCCTAGCGCATGCCCAAGATCTGCCTGCTCTTTAGCTGGTAGTTTTTTTCAATATCAGACAGGGCCTGAGCCCGTAGCTGGGCAGCGTGAAGCCTCTTCTTCAGGTCCTTGCACTTGGACTTGGCGACCTGGCTCTCGGAGTCCTCACTCCGTGCGGTGTTCTCTTTGCTTTCCCCATGGAAATGAACTTTCTTCTTCATGACTGAGGATGGAAGATCAAGTTCTTTAGAAAGAAAAGGAAAAGGATCTGAGTTACCTAAGATCAATTATATCACACAGATCAAAGAGCTGACCTATCAGCTGATACCTGTGAGATGCTCTCTAGGACAAGTGGCCAAGGACTCCCTTGGAGCTGGAGTTCCAGGCAGGAGGGCTGTACATGCATGCTAGGAACCAAACCCACACTTGCTGTGACTATCACAAGGGGGCCAGTATTGACATCAGCCACAGCTGATTAAAAAGGACTGACCAGCATCCGTTCATGTGTGCGTGTATATATCAGTAGTTGATGATTTTATAGTACATGATTTTACATTTACACCCAGTAATTATAATTCAACTTTAACTTCTAACTCCAATACAGCTGCTTGTCCCCAGGAAGCACAGTGTGGTGGTTTAAATAACGCCCTCAGAGGCTCATATATTTGAATCCTTAGTCATCAGGGACTGGCACAAATTGAAAAGGATTAGGAGGTACGGCCTTGTTGGAGGAAATCCCAGCAGATGAAGAAGTAGCCCTCAGCTACCTCACCAGCGCCACGCCTGCCGCCATGTTCTCCACCACGATGGTCATGGACTGGACCTCTGAAACTGTGAGCCTGCCCCAGGTACATGCTGTCTCTCGTAAGAATCACAGGGTCATGGTGTATCCTCACAGCCCTAGAGCAGTGACTAAGACAAGAAGCGTGTGCTCTTAGCTGGCGTGCTCTCTCTCCAGTCAACTGCCCGTCCCTTTTCTTTTGGACTGTCTTGAACTCATTATGTCCAATAGACTAGTCTCAAACTCACAGCAATTCTCCTGCCTCAGTCTTTCAAGTGCTGGGATCAAAGACTTATACCACCATGCCTTCTAAGTCAGGTTTTCTACTGACTGAAGTGTGGCAGTTTTAAAATACCAGGATTTTTGCTTGAAAATATAGTTTTGGTAACGTAACTGTCTTAGGGTTTCATTGCTGGGAAGAGACAGTGTGACAAAGGCACTCTTATAAAGGACATGTCATTGGGCTGGCTTGCAGGCAGAATTTAGTCCATTATCATCATGGCGGGAGGCATGGCAGCGTGCAGGCAGACATGGTGCTGGAGAAGGAGCCCAGAGTTCTCTATCTTGATCTATAGGTAGAAAGGAGGGACTGTCCTCCACACTGGGCACAGGAGACCTCAAAATCTGTCCCCCAGTGACACACTTCCTCCCACAAGGCCACACCTCCTAATCGTGCTACTCTCTCTAGGCCAAACATTCAAACACGAGTCTATGGGAGCCGTAACTATTCAAACCACAATAGCCAACGAACACAATACCTGAGAAAAATTTGAAATGTATAGTTTTCAAAGTGTTTCCATTTCAAAAATGAAATACTTAAGTATCTCCGTGTCTTTGGTACACTGAGGAAGCTGAAATGGAGTCACAACTCCTATCAGGTCTCTCGCCCAGGGCCTCAGTCGCTGCACCCACAGGGCCTTAGTCCACTCGGGAGTACAGACTCAATGGTGTCACCCTGAGATCTGGGGGCCACACTAGGGGGACATCGCCATGTGAGGCAGTGAGTGCCGCTGACTGCATACCTGGGCCACCGGCCGCAGCCAGGAGCCTGTGCTCGTCCTTCAGCAGCCTGTAGTTCTTCAGCAGACTCTCGGCTCTAGCCAGCTTGTCCTCTGCAAGTCTCTCTCGAATACAAAGTTCCCGTTCCTTCTCTTAAAAAAAGCATGGAAAAAGAAAAGCAATGAAATAGGAGCTCAGGCCATAAACCATCTGTCCACTGCAGCCTGGCACTCCTGTCTGCCTGTCTGTCTCTCTCCTCGTGTCTCTCGTCACCCCCACATGCAGGCTGGTAAGTACTGCAGTGTTCTCAACTTTCCTACAGCTGGGACCCTTTGCTACACTTCCTCATGTTGTGAGGACTCCAACCATAACATTATTTTTGTTGCTACTTCATAACTATAACTTTGCCACTGTTATAAATCATAATATCTGATATGCAGGATGTATTTTCATTGTTACAAACCAAACATAATTAAAGCATAGTGGTTAGTCACAAATTTATGTAATTACATATTGTGAAATATTTACTTTTTTTGGGGGGGGGTGGTTTTTTTGAGACAGGGTTTCTCTGTGTAGCCCTGGCTGTCCTGGAACTCACTCCATAGGCCAGGATGGCCTTGAACTCAGAAATCCGCCTGCCTCTGCCTCCCAAGTGCTGGGGTTAAAGGCGTGTGCCACCACTGGCCAGCTAGTAACAATCTTAATATAACAACAGTAAACTACATGGTTACATTTTATGACAGTACCAGTAAAAAGAAACTTCAATGCAAAGGCTGAGACTGCCGCTTCTCACCACATCAGAAATTCTCGGGGCAGCCTTAGCAAGAGCACAAATCTCTGCTCGGGTCATGCCACCGCTGCTGATTCATGTTTGCTATCCCGACACTACCAGACCAGACAGCTGGTGTACTCAGAAGTGTTTGCCAGTGGACGAGTCGCTACTGATGATTCCTATGAACTGAACTACTGATTTCTTGACGCAGATGAGATTTGCTCCAAAAAAATTGCTAAACAGGTCCATGCCCCTGTATCCTAATAACCTTTCTTTTCCACTACCTCTAGTGGATGGTGGGCTAGAAGGGACTTTAAAGCATTTGAGAAGCATTATTACAAACAGGGTTTAAAAAATTGAGGAGTACAGCTGGGTATTGCTGCAAACACTTGACCCAGAGTTTTGTAGCTGGGGCGCTGTGGAGGGGTCAGCTCTCACTGCTGTTCATGAGCTCTTCAGTGAACTCTTGTGCACCCTGAGGAGCAGCCTCAACTGTGACTGTGAATGCATGGGCTTCTGGCAAGTGCAAACAGGCTGTCATGTAGACTTGGAAACACAGTGAGATGTCTTGTCTGCAAGCACATGCAAATGTTCTCACACAGAAACTATCTCTGTAATTCTTTTGTCCGGTTCAATGTCATGCTCCTCAAAGAAAGCAGATAAGGTAGGCAGCACATAATTTATTTTCATCCTTTTTTTTTTTCCGAAGCTGAAGTTTCATTTGGAATAATCGGATCCTTTCAGACAAATCGCAGCATGTCGTATTTGGTCCTTGCAGTGATAAATGTAACTCACTCAAGATGACAAAGATGGCAACCAAGTAAGCTACTGTCTGCAACTCACTTTTATGCTTAGAACTGCAGCCCTGCTTTCTGACTAAGAACATTTTGAGTTTATCATGAAGTTCAAAAATTCATTTTAAAACTTTTCCTCTTTACAACCATTTCATTTCAGTATGAAGTGTTCACCTTTACAAAACCGACAGAACTTATGTTGTTTTTCATTACTTTTTGTTGTTGGTTTTGTTTTTGAAACAGGGTTTCTCTGTGTAGCCCTGGCTGTCCTGGAACATGATCTGTAGATCAGGCTGGCTTCGACCTGAGATCCATCTGCCTCTGCTTCCTGAGTGCTGGGATTAAAGGCATGTGCCACCATGCCCGGCCCTCTTCACTACTTATAACTCCTGTGGCAGCGTCTTCATGGCTAATATTTGGCGATGAATCAGTGGGTTCTGATGATTTTTGATGTCTCACTCGGTACCAAATGTTGATATCCTGATCTATGTCCTAGCATAGCTGGACCACCATCTGTGCAAACACCACAAACCTTTCCCCAAGAGATCTTACGCTCTTTCAGAAATGAACCAACTGCATGTTGTGGTGGTTGTTTTAAGTTTGAAAAAAAAAAAAACCCCATCTTTAAAGTCACCATCATTAATATACTTCTGAGCCAATAACTGAAAAGTTTACATCTGTAGCTTCATTGAGCTGGATACTAAATACTGAATTTACTTTTAATTTGCTAGACTTCTGATTAAGAATATCAGCAGATGTGTTGTTGTTCTGCGGACAGTGTTGTTAGTCAAGGAAATTGCACTCAACTGTGTAACAATCACCTCTGATCATAACCTAAGTGATATCACTGGCCACTGGCAACAGTGAGTCCTCAGCAGTGTGAGGTTTTACAGCCCTGGTGACTGAGTCACCACATATGAAGTTTCAAGAGCAGCTACATCTTATTTGTGGTACTTGCCACCACTGTCAAGTTGGCTTTCTCTTTAACTTTTTCATTGATTCTCTGGGATTTCACATCATTTACCCCAATCCCACCCATCCTTCTGTTTCTCAATGTCCGTCTTCCACCACCCAACCTCCCCCACAAAAGAAAAACATTCTCTCCTCTCCATGGAAGCTGCGGTGTGTCACAGTGTGTCCCACAGTATAGTCTTTTGTCCAGACAGCTTTACTTGCAAATGTTCACTGCAGTGAGTCACTGGTGTGGTTCGAGGCCTCTGGCTTCTGCTACACCGTCAACACTGGATCCTCACAGGACTCCTCTTGGATCCTGTCATTGCCCTGAGTCATGGAGACCCTGCAACTCTGATCTGTGGGACCAACCATTTCACAGGCTCCAGCAGTTCACAGACAGAAGAGACTGGGGTGGGTCAACTCAGAGCCCTAATCTGGGCCTGGCTGGGAGCTAAGTTGTTTAGCCCACCAGCACTGCCCCACCAGCACTGCCAGGGTCAGCTCTCCTGCACCCACACCACCAGGGCCAGTTCTCTCAGGATGCCCAGGCAAGGGGCCAGCTCTTCAAAGTCCTCGGACATTAATATGGTCCCAGGAGGCAGCCCAGACCAGGAACGTACACTGGCCTTTGGTGGTAACATGGACCACAAACATCAAGGTCCATAGCTGTTTCAGGGCCACAGCCCCAGACGTGGCTCTCAGTGGCAGCAGGGGCCGGGATCTCACTATGGCCTCAGGTGGCATCTCAGACTCCTCACATCAGGCTGTTCCCTACCACCTTCAAGTTTCCAGTTCCTCTCTTCATATGCAAACCGCTCTGCTCCTCTTCCTCTCCACCTCTCTAGCACACACTTGCCCTGCAGTGGCACCAACAGGCCTGTCTCTGGAAATCTTCTGTATCCACTGCTGCATGGTGGAAGCACGCCTCTGGGTGCTTTCAAGTTTGGCTTTCTTGAGTTCATCAGTGTTGTTTCTAAGTAGTCAATGCCCTTGCCAGTAAAGCACAAATGCTGCTATCAAAAAAGCACTTCAGTTTGCTTGGCTTCATAGATTTGGTTGATAGACATTCACAGCAAATAACACATTGTGGCCCCAACTCTTGCTGCAATTATTGAGGTAAAACCACACTTAGAACATTCTCTATTTTCTTAACATTCCTCTCTACATGACCATTGTCATGGGATGGTTTTCTAATAGAATATTTCATATATATATATATATATATATATATATATATATATATA
>NW_021604588.1:23764934-23777639 GCF_004785775.1 Grammomys surdaster | reverse complement strand
ACACACACACACACACACACATACATATATGTATATATGTATGTATATATGTATATATATATATGTATATATATGTTCAGGGTATATGTGATAGGGTTGTCATGATGTACCCCATCTGGTTCTTGTATGAGGGCACATCTGCATGTGTGTGTACCACCTGGAGATGGACAAAGGAGTGGACTCTCATAGGAAATACGAGTTATCTGATGGTCTTAGGTGACCCATGTAAAAGGGTCATTTGAACCCCCCAAAGGGGTCACAACCCACATGAGAACCACTGGTTTATAAAGGTTCTTTCTGACAGGCTTGGTGACACAGGCCTGTAACCCAGCTACGTAGATGCTGGAGCAGAAGGATGGAAAGTTAGCCTGGGCAACTCAGAGAGATCCTAGCTCGAGAGAAAAGTGCTGGGATGTAGCTCACTGTAGATCCTGAGTTCAATCCCCAGGACCCACAACTAAAAAGAATCAAAAGGTTCTAACAGCCTGTGCATATAAGCTCTTCTCTTCAGACCTCGGCCCCACCTCCCCACCTCCCCACTGCAGCACGCTGGCTCCCTGGCTCTGGGCACCACTCACGCTCCAGGCTGTCCTCCCGAGCTCTGAGTGCTCGCTCTCGTTCCTGCAGCTGCCTCTCCTTCAGCTTGAGCTCACTCAGCGCGGGGCTGGAGTCCTGCAGCTTCACAGGCTCTCCTGAGCGCCGGCCTCTCCTCTCCACATTTCTCTTCTGCTCTTCTGCAACCAAGTCTGCTATCAAAGGGCTCTCCAGAATTTCTTCCACTGAAGGGCGATGGTAGTCCTGAAGAAACAGTGTGGCAGGCAGATCAGAGACATCTTTAGAAAATCTGCTAACATTAGCAGGGTAAACAAGACAAAAGACGGTCCCTGCATCTAGAGATATCAGGTTAAACACCTGGAAAGACAAGTTCACGGTCACAAAGGACTGGGTCTACATGATGATGTGGGTTTATCTACCTGTTTCCCCTTTCTCGCTGATTCTAAGGAGCTGACTCAGGCCAGCAGAACTCCCCACACCTACCTACACTGGGCATCACAGGGCTGCTCTGGGAAAGTGGGACTGGTTTCTCATACCAAGGAGAACATCCTCACGACAATCCTATCAGTCTGCCTCCCCACCCTCCACCCCTGCATCCTCCACAAACCCACAGCTCCCCGCTTCACTTTCCTCAGCCAACAAAGACCACCTGCCTCCCATCCCACCAGCCAGAGACCATTTCAGGATACTTTCACTGTCCGCTGTTTACCTTCCCCTCATAATCCGGAATCCCTCACAGTGAGGAAAGGAACACAGCACCTTCTGGTCCTTCCCGTACCACTGCAGCTCTGACCTCGGCCTTTCCTCAGTCCTCCCTAACCACCCATCACTGTGGCAGAAGACAGCAAGGAAAACAGGAAGAGAGGCCACAGCAGTTGAGGAGGCATGTCTGCACACGGTGAGCATCCACCTGTGCTAAAAGGATTTGAGCCGGGGAGACCGACACTTCCTTAGTTCTCACCGGCCTTTACACAGAGTACGCCTCCAAAGTACACAGAGACCCAGACAGGACACACGGTGCCTTGTAACCATTACCTTTAAATTCAGCATGCGAGTGATGAGGTCATTCAAGCCATCTGAGTAGCGGTAGGGGATGCGCCTGAATCTCCCTTCCCTGATTTTCCCAGCTAACTCTTTCTGGTTGAAAGCTGTAAACGGTGGCCTGTGATTTAAAAGATAAAAATAAAAATGAAAAGGAGGGAAAAGAGAGAGAAGGGAGAGGGGAGGGCACAGGAGAGAAAGGAGTTATAGAAATGTTAAATGAACACGAAGGGCAGGAGTAACTGGGGGCTGGCGTCTGCCTCCATTCTACTTCCTCAGCTGGGACTCTTCCTTGGCTATAGTTAGCAGTGTCGCCGCCGTACTGTGGAGAGGCCATACTGCTGTACTTTAGGGTTGAACAGCTCTGACTTGGGGTGTGTCCATACATTTTAGACATTCTGCAGCAGTGCCCGCAGCTTCTGCCTACTAGTTCTGGAAGGACAGCCCAAATTGTCTCCAGTGTGATGGAAAGTCTCTCCTTTGTCCCTGCACAACGGTGGTTCTGGGGAAAGTGTCAAGACTCACAACCCTTCCTGTCTGCCAACCACACACCCCTCGCCAGGACCCCTGCTGCACCTGCCATGTTGGCCTGATCTACACACTGCCCTCCAGCTCAGCATCAGTCCCACTGGCAAACACAGATCCTGGAACAAAGCAGGACCCAGCCCCACAGGTTCAATTCTAAATTTGTAGAAGTCGGGCTTTTTGTTGTTGCTATTCTAACAGGGCCCAGAGTGTGAGCAGCGGACAGGCCGGTCTCTGCACACTCACATCAGCGCACACAGCTCATACAGCAGGCAGCCCAGCGACCAGATGTCCGACTTCTCGTTGTAGGACAGGCGGCTCATCTGCTCCTAAAGGAGAAGGTAAGAAAGTACCAAGGAGGTGAGAGCTTGTTTTGTTTCAACCTGAAGGCTGGGGTACAGCTAGGCTGACAGAGTGCTTGCTTAGCAGGCAGAAAGTCCTGGGCTGGATCCCAAACACGAAATAACCGTGGTGTGGTAGCTCATGTTCCTAACCCCGGCACTTAGGAGGTCGAGGCATGAGGACCAGAACACAACAACGGGCTAGAGACACAGCTCAACAGCCAAGACATGACCGATGCTCCTGCAGGAGCCAGGTGTCCCTCCCAGTCCCCACACGGCAGCTCATTACAATCTATGACTCCAATTCCAGGGGATCCAATGCCCTGTCGTCTCCCAGGCTGTACATATATTCAGGAAAAACACATACACATAAAATAAAAATAAATAAAATCTTCTTTAAAAACTTCAAAGTTATTCTCAGCTACACAAGTTCTAGGAAGCCTAGGTGTATGAGAAAAAACCAACAAACAAAAACAACCAAAATGAAGCCTACAATAAATAATTCACTACACTGAACACAAGACAGAAAAGAACCTCAATGTTTGGTAATAGTCCATTAAGAAGAAAAAATGGGGCTGGAGAGATGGCTCAGCAGTGAAGAGCATGGGCTGCTCTTCCAGAGGTCCTGAGTTCAGTTCCCAGCAACCACATGGTATCTCACAACTACCTACAATATGATTTGATTCCCCCCCTTCTGGTGTCCATGAAAACAAAACACTCTCATACATATAAAGTAAAATTTGAGCGAAAGAGAGAAAGAGAAAGAGAGAAAAAGAGAGAGAAGAAAAATGTTAAATTTTCTATCTTTAGCAAAAATTTTCAAAATTTCATATCCAAAAGACTAATGTAGCTTAGACTACAGTAGCAAAGATGGCGGCTTCCACCTTATCCTCATGTTTATAATAAAAAAGGGCAATGGTCTTGTCCTGGCAACTTCATGAGTAATTCGCTCACTATTTCACTTTCACGAATAAAATGTGGACATTTACAATCCAGAGGCAATGGTGAGAGAGCTTTCCCTGCTATCCTCAATTTTGTTTAGAGACAAGGGTCTCAGACACCTGCCGCAGCCTCCAAAAGCTGGGACTACATCCAGTTGTAGACACTGAGTAGAAACTCCATTTTTACAATCAGAGGACTAGCTGGGGGACCCCACCTCTAACCCTGCTCCTGAGAGATGGAGGTAGAGGGTCAGGGGTTCATGGTCATCCTCCATCATGGCCAGCCTGAGCTACTTGAGACTCTTGTCTCAAAAATAAATAAGGGCTAGAGAGATGGCTTAGCAATTAAAAGCACTCACCGCTCTTCCGGAGCACCCACATAACAGCTCACAACTGTCTGTAACTCCAGTTCCAGGGAATCCAACAACCTCACACAGACATATAGACAGGCAAACACCAAGGTACAGAAGAAAATCAAAGCAAGAGGCTAGAGAGGTTGTTCAGGTTGAGAGCCCATTAGCTAACAACTGCCTGTAACTCCAGCTCCAGGGGAATGATGCCCTCTTCTGGCTTAAACACACACACATCACATTTTCTAAATCAAAATAACTGAATTATAGAAAAAGTTGGAGTAACCAAAACATGCATCTAGCTGACATCTCAGTAGATACAGGTAGAAAAGCTTAACTATGCATTTGTAGTCACCTATTCATATACACACATAGCTATCTATCTATCTACCCATGAATACATGAATGTAAACACCCCCACCCCCACCCCACGGTTCTAAAGCAGGAACAAACACTCTGCTTACTTCTCCTAGCGTATGTCTCAGGGAAACTGAGCTCCTTCAGTCACAAGGGCACGTGGGAAAAGGAGGCACAAAAGACCGTGCAGGTGCTAACTTCTGGGTGACTTCCTTTGTAATCAAGCTGTGTGGAACACGACACCATGGGAAAACTGCCCTGCTCTGAAAATAGTCACAAACTCACAAGGTTTTATATTGTCACCAGTTCTACTGGTGTGATTATATATCTGGAAAATTCTGACAATCTCTGTGAACTACTAAAGAATCCTCTAGTTATACACTTACACAGCAGTGTTGTCCCTTATAAACTTGAGGTTGGCTGGTATATTACTTTTGCTTTGTTTTGGTTTTTTGAGACAGGATCTCTCACTATGTAGATCAGACTGGGATTAAAGGCTTGCCCTGACCTTGACATCTAATGACAGATTAAAAACCTGTCATGTTCTTGCCCCAACAATTGTTCTACAATCTAATAATCAGAAATGAGGCCTAATTCATACAAGAATATGCACAAAGGGCACTTTATGATGGTGAGACATTTGGAAGCACTGTAAATGCAGAGGAGCAGCAAGAACAGGACATACAGAAATTAATACTAAAAACTGGACGACAATGTGAGAAGCCCTGAGCCTCATCAAACATAAGGCTACTGTGAGGGTAAATACTGTCCACCCAACAGTATCTAAAATCACCTAGGACAAGACTATGTACATCAGCAGGGGAGTCTAGACTGGCTTAGCTCAGCTGGAAGGGCCCACCCTAAAGGTGGAAGCACCATCCCTGGGCCTGGGTCCTAAACTCATAAGCAGCACCAAGCACCTGAGCATCTAAGTTCATCTAGACTTCCTGCAGATACAACGCGACCAGCAGGACTTTAACTCTGGGTCCAGGACTCTGTATGTTAAAAAAAAAATTCCTCCCAAGGAGTCTGAGATCACCACTTCAGGACTGACATCTTGGGAAACACTGTTGCCTTTAAATACTATTTCACTGACACCTTTGGAAACACTGTTACCTTAAACATTATTTGTAACCTTGTTCATTTAGCACTTTGTGGTCATTTAAAAACAAAAAAAGCCTGGCAGTGGTGGCACACACCTTTAATCCCAGCACTTGGGAGGCAGAGGCAGGCAAATTTCTGAGTTCAAGGCCAGCCTGGTCTACAGAGTGAGTTCCAGGACAGCCAGGGCCATACAGAGAAACCCTGTCTTGAAAAACCAAAAAAGCAAACAAACAAAAAAAAACAAACATAACAAAAAAAAAAAAAAAAAAAAACAAAGCTGAGCACTGTGGGGTACACCTCTAATCCCTGCAGAGACGGACAGGTCTCGGTTGAGCTCCAGGCTAGCCGGAACTACACAGTGAATTCCTGGGGACTGGGGGACACTGGAAGACAACTTAATAGTTAACAACACTTGTTGCTTTTACAGAAGACCTGGGCTTAGTTTCCAGCCTCCACCAGACAGCTCAATCCATCCATAACTTTGGTTTCAAAGAATCCAATGCTGTCTTCTGACCCCCTTGGGCATTTGGCACACACGTGGTACACTTACATACATGTAGACAAAACACCCATACACACAAATAAGTCTTTGATTTTTCTTTTTAAAGCTCTAGTTGAATACAGAGGAACTGTTTGGCAGGAAGCCTCTTTGAAAAATAATCTAAGAGGGATTAGAGAGGTCGGTGGTAAAGCACCTGCTGTTCTTCCACAGGACCTGAGTTCAATTCCCAGCATCTGGTCAGGCAGCTCCCAGTTGCCTAGCACTCCAGCATCAGCATGAGTGTGTGGGATGGGCGAGTCCACTCCCTCCCTCTTCTGGCCTCCACCACACACACACAGCACTCACTCACAAGACACATATATTACATATACATAAATAAACATTTTAAAAATATATACTATATATAAAACAATTTGGGCTGTAACTCAGTGGCATAGTGCTTACCTCAAATGCCTGAAGGTCTAGGTTCAACACCCAATATTAGGAGAATAAAGTAAAAAGTCAAAACTTAAACTGTATTGTGAATTCTGGGCTACTGGATTTATTAGCAACCCAAGTCTAGGTTCTTTGCATCTGAATGCTTTATTTGCCTAAAATATTAAAAAGTTGAATTTTGGGCCAGGTGTGGTGGCTCACACCTTTAATCCCAGCACTTGGGAGGCAGAGGCAGGAGGATCACTTTGAGTTTGAGGACAGCCTAGTCTACAAAGTGAGTTCCAGGACAGCCAGGGCTACACTGAGAAACCCTGTCACAGAAAAGAAAAAAAAAAAAGTTAAATTCTGAAATACTCACAGGAGACATGTAATAGGGTGTGCCAACAAACGTTTTTGCAAAACTTGTGTCGTGATTTAATATTCTAGCTAGTCCAAAGTCCCCAAGCTTGACATTGTGTTTGCTGTCCAGGAAGACATTGGCTGGCTTCAGATCCCGGTGAAGCACAGTATGGCCACCATCACTCCTTCTGTGACACTCTTTCAGGGCCAGTGTCAACTGAGTCATCACTCGAAGGACAAACTCTTCCTCCAAGTATTGTCTGGAGCAAAAGCAATCACACATTTCACAATCCTTAATAAAATCATTTTCAATACGGGACAAATCATTTACGCTGTCAAAGTGTGCAAGCATGGAAGTAAATTATTATTAGATAGCAACTGTGGGAATTGATTTGCTAAGGACTTTTCAACATATTATGCCGCCACCAAACAAACACAGGAACATTTTACCACATTATTAAGGGGTCTGTCCCTGTTGTCAACATAACGTACTTAACAACCACAAAACTAGACCCTTTCTGCTTACCTATCCTTGGTCCCCTTTGTAATGACACTAGCCAGGTCCCCTCCCTCACAGTATTCCATTACGATGTACAGGGTTGTGTTGGTTCGGTCAATAATACGATCATAGTAACGGACGATGTTTGGATGTTTCAGCTCCCGAAGCAAATTCACTTCGGACACAAGCATCTGCTTCTCCACCTCCGTCATGGAGCCATAGTCAAGTTCTTTCCACACCAGGATCTGAAACACAACATTTCCAAGGTGTGAGGATCTACTGTCCTCGGAGACAAAGGACGAAATTCCCAAAGTTGAAGAACAAAACAACTACGTCCCGTTGCAGTATCTCCTACAACTCAATGGGTTGTGTCAGTGAGGGAGTCTAGACCGGGTTGATTTAATGGGAAGACCCTCCCGGGATAACGTGGGCGGCACCATCCCCTGCGCCTGAGTCCGGGACGGCGCAGGGCTCAGCCGCAAAGCAGGTCACGTGAGCTCGTCTTTCTGCTCGCCGCCGATTGGCGCCTCCAGCCCCAACCGGTTCCTAGCCGCGGCAGCCCGCCGGCGGACCCTTCCCTTCTTAGGAGGCTACAGTCGGGGCCTTCACGAGAGTTCAGATGGCCGCTCTGCCCTTTCCCAGCGTGGGCGACGCTCGCTTCTCCCTAAGCCCCCCTAGGAAGGGCTGCCCGGCGCCTCACCTTGCCGTCGCTCTTCCTCCGAATCTTCTGACAGCGGCCGTAGGAGCCGGTGCCGATGCTGTACAGCACCTCGTAGTCCTCCACCCGGGACGGCATGGCGAGCGGCCACCCCTACAACCGCACCACCGCGCCGCTCGGAGCCCAGGATCGCCCGCTGCAGGCCAACCGCGCCGACCCCCGAGCCCCTCGTCAGCCTGCCTGAGCCCGCGAGCTACCAGCCGCTGGGTCAACCGTCGCGGGCCTCGGCCTCGCGCTCTATTGGTCCACAGCGAAGGTGCATCTCAGCTCTGATTGGCTGAGAAAACACAACACTGCTAGGCATCCTGGGAAAATGCGTGTCGCTAGGCAACCGCGTCGGCGTGGGTGTCTGCGTCTTGCGGCTCTACCTAGTACCCGCCACGCCGAGGACCCCAGGGACCTGAGATCGCAGAGCCTGTTGGGGCCTGGGTAATTCCGTCCGTCGCTGAGGTCGCTATGGTGACGGAAGTCTAAGGCTCTCAGGCTGGAGGCTCTGGCCTTTTGACCTTTCCACTTTGATCCCCACCCTTTTCTAACTCCTCTGCTCGCGGCCCCTTAATGTAAACTGGTGTGTGTTGGGGATTTGGTGACTCTGAGGGACGCGGTGAGTGCGCCGAACACTTTATATTCCTCACACCTAGAGAGCCGGCATCCCTGTTCCAGCCGGGCACGGTGGGCATGGTGGCGCACTGAGGCAGATCTCTGTGAGCTGGAGGCCAGCCTGGTCTACATAGTAACTTCAAGGACGTCCTGAGCTTTGTAGAAGGGCCCTGCCTTACCCCCACCTGCGAGAAAGACACCCCCCGCCGAGAGAGAGAGAGAGAGAGAGAGAGAGAGAGAGAGAGAGAGAGAGAGAGAGAGAGAGAGAGAGAAACCTGTGTTCCTATCTTTCCATGAGGAAATGGAAACTCAGCCTGTATTTGCTAGGCGCCACTGCCCAGAAGAGAGAACTGATTTAATAATAATAATAATAATAATAATAATAATATCAATAAAAAATTAAAAATAATAATATTAATAACGTAGAGTTGACATGTGTTTTCTGGACACAGTTAACATAGTCTATATCTCTGAACATTGAACTGCGAGACCTGTCAACATAGAAACGTAGCCAAAGCTTAGGGATCGAGTACGGAAGCATCCAGAACATAGTGGTCACCTCAACGTCAAATTTTACTTCTAAAACATCTACCAAAAAGTTTATTAGGAAAAAAATGTGCCAGGCTGTGGTGGTGCACGCCTTTAATCCCAGCACTTGGGAGGCAGAGGCAGACAGATTTCTGAGTTCGAGGCCAGCCTGGTCTACAGCGTGAGTCCCAGGACAGCCAGGGCTACACAGAGAAACCCTGTCTCAAAAAAAAAGGAAAAAAATGTTCCCAATCGGGGGGCTGAATGCGGTTTACTGACTTCAGCTCACACAACCATTGACTTCGACTTGAGAAAAGGGAACTGAAGTCTTCCGTCCAGGGCATCTGGAGGATAATGTGTGTTACCAGAAAGCTACTAATCTGTTGCATAAATGGGTCGTTGTTCTTAAAATATCTGTTCATGGGGTGATTGAAAAGAACCCGATGTCCTATTAATAAGAATTAGAAGCCTTCTTATGTTAAAAATAAAGAATTTATTTCGTGCGCTGAATTTAGTATAAGCTAATTGGAATTGCCAGCCAGGAGAACTTTTAAATTAACATTCAAGGACATTGTCTCACCCCAAAGGAGTAGGATTAATTTAGATCTCGGATATTATATAAGGAGCCACAAATAGCTGAGGTCATTTATATGGAGTGTGATGTATGTGACACGTGTGGTGTATTGTGTGTATGTGTCTAAGTGGGGTGTGGTGTTTATGATGTGTAGAGTGTTATATGTGATATGTATGGTATGTTATATGTGTATTGTGTGTTGTATGTGATAAATGTGGTATGTTATGTGTGTGTGTTGTGTGTGATGTGTGGTCTGTGCATGTGTGTATGTGTGTATTGATACTCGTGTTGAGTTCCTTGGCTATCCTGCTTCACACCCAACCCTTCATTTTCTTTCTGAACAAAGAGTTCTTACTCTCTGCTCCAAACCCAACAAACACACTTTCTCAGCTTCTCAGCACTATTCCTGCTATTCCATTTGTGAGAAATTCCACTCGTATCCCTACCTCATGCCTTACCCCATCAAGGTTACTGTTAATTGTCCACGTGACAGGATCTAGAACCACCTAGAGGTCAAGCCTTTGGGTACACCTGAGGAAATGGTGTAGATTGTTAGCCTCGGAGCATGCCTTTGAGGGTTTATGTTAAATTAATTGAATGGAGAAGACACACCCTAAAAGTTCTTAGGTCCTTGCTTAGTTTCTTTTCTATTGCTGTGAAGAAACACTATGACCAAGCCAGCTTATAAAAGAAAACATTCGCCGGGCGGTGGTGGCGCACGCCTTTAATCCCAGCACTTGGGAGGCAGAGGCAGGTGGATTTCTGAGTTCGAGGCCAGCCTGGTCTACAGAGTGAGTTCCAGGATAGCCAGGGCTACACAGAGAAACCCTGTCTCGAAAAACCAAAAAAAAAAAAAAAAAAGGCTGTGTTAAATAAAGACGAAGTAGGCCTGTTATTAAGACTTACACAGAGATTCTTAGTGATCCCTGAAGTATTCAGCTCTGAGGCTGAGCCTGCATAGCTTGAGGGAGCCATCCTGGGAGTATAGAGAGAGGCTCTAGGTGAGAATGTTCAGCCACAATGACCACCATAATAATAAAAAGGACAGGGGAGGATTCGCAGGACAAATTGTAACTACCAAAGTGGGAAAGGGGTGGGCTTGGGGATTCCTCTCAGTAGTATAGAGTTCATCCAACAAACACAAGACCCTGAGTTCAGTCCTCAGTACAGGGATGTGGGTGAGGACGGGGTGTGGGGGGGGCAACAGGAATCAGCAGAGGACGGAGAGATGAGCCTACCCTGCTCTGGGCAGCTGTCCGCCTCCTGCAGGACCTGGCTCATACTATGAGCCATACTTGCCCAATCTGCTTCTGTTGTCAGTTCCCATTAACAGTTGGTGCTGTCTCAAGAGCGGGATCTTTTGCACTGTGCCCTGGCCCCACAGTGCACTTTCTAGGCAGCCTCTGAGCTGCTCAGCTGTACCATGTCCGAATCAAGCTCCTGATTGTTGTCCTGAATTTGCTACTTTTTTGTCTTCCTTCTCTTAGCTAAAGGTAGCATCCATTAGCTCTGTTCACTAAAGGGTCCCCAGAACCCAAGACACAGCAGGCTGTCCTCCAGGAGCCTCTGTGTACTGACAGAACATGGCCACTAGGGGGCTGTACACCACTGCAGAATAAGGAGTGGCTCTGCACCACCCGAAGATTCCAAGACTGGGCTAGGAGGAGGCCAGGTCAGACATTTTGTGAGTGAGTCTCATCTTGGGGGATTACTTGGGGCAGTTTGAAATCTGGGCTTATGACAATGTTTTAACGAAGCCGGGCGGTGGTGGCGCACGCCTTTAATCCCAGCACTTGGGAGGCAGAGGCAGGCGGATTTCTGAGTTCGAGGCCAGCCTGGTCTACAGAGTGAGTTCCAGGACAGCCAGGGCTACACAGAGAAACCCTGTCTCAAAAACAAACCAAACAAAAAAAAAACAATGTTTTAACGTTATTAGTAAAGATTTATGCAAAGAAAAATAAAGGGGGAGGTTTTTTGTAACAATCAGATGACATCACGACACACTGTCTCAAAAATTTAAAGCAGGTGCTCAACCTACCTTTCCCAGATCAGGGCAGCTCCCACCCCTCATCAAAGAGGACTCTCTTCACAGCAAATGGAGCCCATCACAGAAACCCCACAATGCAGAAATCAACAGGTCATGGGGAGCCCAGCCTCAATGGATACATGTACACTCAGCACCTTTGTCTATGGTTCAGGAAAAGCAAACGAATAGGGAGCAGAGAGATCTGAGGAACCAGAGGACCAAGACACCTGCTGTGAACAGCCTCTCTAGAAATGGCTGCATAAGGAGGAAAAGTCTGGAACAATGCCAGCATCAGCAGACACGTCCATGTGGAAGAGGAACAGGTTCTCAGGGTCCTTTCTGTAGACAAAGAAAGATGGCAACTGCTGGGAGGAGAGGTAGGCTCTCCCAGGAATTGTTTGTCCAATGCCAAATGGTCTTCCTTGGAACCTTACACACATAGACTGAAAAGAATAAACCTTTTTTGACACCCCTAGCATATAGAGGCTGAAGCCAGGCCATCTTTGCTCCAAGAACATTAGCCGACCACAAAAAGACAGAACCAAGAATGCGGGTCATCTGGTTCATAGGCTCTGGGCTCTGGGTTCTAGGAACTGGTTTACCAAAAAGAAAATACCAGTCATCTGGGCTGTTCCAAGGACTGGCTGGCCACATGATGGATGATTAAACAAGATTAAATTCTTGAAAAAATAAGTACACAGAGTGTATTTCCCACATGCTTGAATGGCCTGGGGATCTTCCACTGTTTTTATGATACTGTCTGCTGATGTTTTTATGATTCTCCCTCATCCCCCCTGGTTTGTGGTTTTCTCCTTTAAATACCCTTCTCCCTCTGGCCTCGTGGTCATCACTCCTCTTGTGAGTCTCGGGCCTCAGCCGGCTGATCCCCAATTAAAGCCTTTTCCGGTTGCATCAAGATCGGTGTCTCGTGAGTCATTGGATGGCCATAATCTCCTGTGGCTTGAGTGGGGGTCTCCACTATCCGGGGGCCTTTCAAGACAACAGAAACAGACTCAGCAGGGTGTATTTATATGTACCTGTGCGTATATATACATATACATATATATGTGTGTGTGTGTAACAACAATAAAGAAAAAGGGTCTGCCAATTAAAAATGGGGGGCGTGGGAGGGGTACATAGAAGAGGGAAACAATGAGATTCTATTTCAGTTCAAAACATTTTTAAAACAGGATATGCTCAGTGAGGAGTGCTAGAGAGATACGTAGATAGTGGCAGGGACTCTGCTGGTGCTGCCAGCAGGACAGACCAC
>NW_021604588.1:23754934-23759934 GCF_004785775.1 Grammomys surdaster | reverse complement strand
TGGGTTCCTCCCAGAGGCTGCAGATGGGCCCATGTGTGCACAGGGGGAAGGATACAGCTGAGGACCAGGGTCATATCCCGCTTTCAGCACGACTATTTACCACTGAAAAGGGAAGTCAGACAAAAACCAAACTGATGGACCGTAATGGGCTCCCGCCCAGCAGGAAGCCCCTCAGGACTCACCTCGAGAAAGGGAACTGTCTATGCCCTCTTCACAACTTTCCTATAAATGTAAAACTCCTCAAAAACAAAGCATGTAGGGTGCTCGCCCTGTGGCTCTGTGGATAAAGCCCTTGCCTCTCGATCCTGGGACAGATTCGAAGGTGGAGAAAGAAATCTCAGTTATCCATAGAATTATCCTCTAAACTCCACATGGGCATCGGCATGCACAAGGCTCTGACTTCAATGCTGAGCCCCCAAATTAGACAACAGGCAAACACATGAATGGGGCAGGGGAAGTGGAGGGGAATCCATCCACAATTTCCCTGTAAACATTGTGAGCTGAAGGTCACGTGGCTCTCTAACACATCTTTTTAAGTAGGGGGTGTCACCCTGGGAGCCACCAATGTCTGGCAATGTGTTTGTGACAGCTAGTTCCCGTACAGGAAGGCCTGCAGGCCTCCTGACAGACCATCTTCCTCCTACAGGCCAAGCTAGAACAGAATGTTGTTTTGCTCACTGGGCTGGCCCAGATTCAGCATCTCCAACAAGGATACCAAGCAGGTAAGACCAGACTGCTCAGAAATGGAAGAACTGGGGTGGCACTCAGCTTGCCCAGGCCACGGTGCTCAAATCTCTATGGAAAAAAAAAAAAAATAAAGGCACCTGCATTTCCATCTGGTTTATAGGTCAAAAGCCTCCCTGGACTCCACCCCCAGGGATATGGTTTATTACACACCTTAGGAAACCCATGCACTTCAAGTTCTCAAAATCCAACCATAGCTGGCCAGAGTGTGACTGCGCTCCAGAGAGCGTGTGCCATATCTGATGTGATGTGACCTCGGGTTGCAGCTGGAAAGCTTGCCCAACCTGTTGGGCTCATACTCATAGCACACATAGGGTGGAGACAGGACAAAACCCATCTCAGGACAATGACCCCTTGGTGAGGCACTTAGACCATGGCACTCTGTGACATTCTCTGCAGGCTGCCTGGGCAGGAAGGCCGCAGAAACTTAAGTGCTGGCCCCAAACAATTGCCAAGGAAATAAAGTGGCTTAGAAGCCCTGGGGGAAAGGCTCAGTGACTGAGCACCTGCCTGGTTTGGGTGAGGTCTGGCTTCCATTACCTGCCTCTCAGGAGAAGAAAGTAGGAAGAGCAGAAAAGAGAAGGAGCCTACAGCCAACAGATGTAGGTTTGTCATATAAATCTCTGAGCACATGATACACACTGGAGACTGGCTGTAGTGGTCTGGCTACCAAAGCCTGCTCCTGTGGGAAGCCTTTCCCACACCCTGTCTTCAGACCATTCTCTGATCCCCTTTCTTCCCATCCAATTCACAGCTCACCAATTAAAACCCCCACTTCAGTCAACCATAAATTTGGTCCACGGGGTCCTTGGTGCTTAGAAAGCACATCCCCGTGAACTCACTCTGAGTGCCCTGGGCACCACAAGTGTGTGTCCACGGTCCCTGAGTGCATCAAGTGCTTCTCCAGACTCATAGAGCGTAACACTCATCCTTCATAAGCACCCTTGATGCTTTCTTGTAACAGCAATCTGTTACAAGAGTTCACTTCTCCGGGACATGGCTATGCACAGTGACCAAGCATCCTGCTCCCCTGGGACTGTCCCTCATCATCACACTAGAAGTCTGCATTCCAGGAAAGCCCTGTGGTCCAGGCAAAGGAGATGCTGTGCTGTATAAGCTCCCAACCCCATCAGAGGGGAGTGTTGTTGGTCAGTGACTTGTGCTGGCCCTCCCTTGTAGTCCTGGGTGGGCAGAAGAAGAAGGTGGCAGCTAACAGTCGCACCTGCCCACCTCTGCCCTTTCTGGGACGAGAATATATTTTGTCCTCTCTGAAAAGCTGCAGTGAACTCTAGGTATAAAGTATATTCAGAGGGTGGAAATTTAATCCAGCGTTTGCTGGGGCAGAGATGGTTTAGGTGATGACCAAGATGTAGTGAAGACACAAGGGAGAACAGACAGACCAGAGGACACAGGTTCATGCGTATGCATGCAGACAATCTCCTCTCTCCACCCCCGCCCCCATGAAACCCTTCCCTGCCTTGGGACTCTAGACACAAGGACCCACCATTGGCTGATGATCTTTAGCCTTAGAATTGTGAGCCAAAATAAAACTTTTCGAAACAGGGTTTCTCTGTGTAGCCCTGGCTGTCCTGGAACTCACTCGGTAGACCAGGCTGGCCTCAAACTCAGAAATCCACCTGTCTCTGCCTCCCAAGTGCTGGGATCAAAGGCGTGCACCACCACCGCCCGGCCAACTTTTCTTAAAGAAAAATGGTGGCTATAACTTTAATTTTTTTAAACATTATTTTTTAATGATGGTTCTTAAATGTTTTAACCTCTCTTTTACCCCACCTCCCACCAGAGGTAGTGGGCAAGAAAGGATATGGTGGGGGGAGGGCAGGGAAGTGGACCTGTTTTGAAAGGTTCTTTGGAACAACTCCCATCTGTGTTGTCTGGAAATGGGCAGTTCAGTTCACAGGTCAGCAGCGGCAGCTCGCTCCACTCACAGACACTTCACAGATACACCAGCAGTCCAGGGCAGTAGTGTCAGGTCAGCAGCAGTGGTGACAAGGAACAACCAGGCTTCAGCCTTGACACAAGTCAGCAGGAGGGACCTGGAGGGATGCCAGGAGAAGTTCTTGGCTGTGTCTCTCTCAGCGAAGACTAGAGACCCACAAGAACTGCACAGCGAGCTCTATAAGCAGGCCAGGCTCAGCCTCTGTCACTGTCCATGAGTCCTATTTCTACCCTCCAAACATCACGTGTCCTCCACGGGTCTCGCCTCAGTACGTACATCTGTCTCAGCTGACATCACTCTGCCAATCAGCCCAAGTTCAAGGAAGTGGCAAGAAATTGGAGCATTCCACCAGAAGTCTTTTGTGTGTGTGTGTGTGTTTCACTCTATGGAGTCCCAACAAACAGAATTCAACTATTCAATGTAAGGCAGACCAATACTTGTGTATTGTTATTGAAGAATCCTTCATCACGTGTCTTTTCATATGCTTGCTTTAGCAGAACATCTTTTCTCCTGCGTCGGCTTCAGCCAAACATTTCTTCATGAGTCTGCCTTAGTCTTTCACATGTGTCTACTTCCACTAAACGTTCCTTTATGTGTTTGCTCCAACAAAACGCCATGCAAACAACTTTCCAAAGAAATGTACTATTGTTCACAGAAAACAGATGATATGGGTTTTGGTTTCCATATAGAGTCTTGCTATACTGTCCAGGCTGGTCTTGAACTCAGAATCCTCCTGTCTCAACCTCGAGGAGCTGGGTAACACTGTTGATCTTAGGATCTTGGGCTAGACCAAGGGGCCAAGTTGACACAAGAAAGATTAGCAGAAAAAAAAATGTGTGTGTTAATACGTGGGAAGGGGCTGGAGAGATGGCTCAGCAGTTAAGGGCACTTGTTGCTCTTGCAGAGAGCTTGACTCTGGCTCCCAGAACCTGCATGGTGCCTTACAACCATCCATAACTCCAGTTTGGATGCATACAAAACACTTAAAAACATAAAATAATCTTTCAAATGCATGGAGATCCTTGAAAGTGAGTGAAACCCAGAAGAAATGGCCAAATGGAAGGCTTTTATTGGTTCTACCAGAGATGGAAAGTTGTGTTAAGTAGCACCAAGGGCTGGAGAAATGGCTCCGTAAATAAGAACACACAGTGCTCTCTTTCCAGCATCCACCTCGGGCAGTTCACACTCACCTATAACTCCAGTTCCAAAGGAATCTGGCATTGTCTTCCGGCCTCCACAGGTACACATGTGGCGTGCATTCATACACACACATACCTGGAAATAAGAATAAATCTTAAGAAATGACAGGACATCAGAGTCCAAGCAAGGGACAGCACTTCCCGCAGAGTCTCTGGACAGTATGATCGGGTGGACGGGGAGCTATGCCCCGTGGCTCTGGCAGTACGCTCCCGGCAGGGGTAATCATGGCTTGCTACTATGTAGGGAAGAAAACACCAGCCAGGCCTTTCTGTGTGTGCGCTTGCCCAAGTGCATGAGCCTGAGATGGCCAACACCCCATGCTGGCATGTCTGCGGGCAGTTGGTGTTTCTGTCAGCAGCGCTCGTGTTCCTGGCCCCCATCAGAAAAGCAGCTTTGGCCTGCTTTGTCTCTCCTCATCAAAGTCTGGTCCTCAGTGTGGTGCTGAGGACTCCCCTGCCAGTCAGCCACTCAGGGGAGGTGGCTTCCTGCCAACGTACCCGATGTGGACTCCATCTCCTCTTGAGACACACTTCTGAGGGAGTCCCCCTTTCAGCTTGGCCTCACAATGCTATGCCTGCCTTGGGGCTCTGCCAGCAAGAAGGCTGTCATCAGATGCTGCGCCTTCAGCTTGGCCCAAGACTGTGAGCCAAAACAAATCTCTTTTCTTTAAAGCTCACCCCTCTTTAACATTTGGTGTTTGGGGAGGCCAGTTGGAAGCTGTCCCGGCGTGAGCAGATGCCAGCATTGGTTATGGGTAGCAGATCTGAAGAGCACCAGGCAAAGCTGCCACACAGCCTTTCCTCTCTGAGAGTACCAGGAAACCGTATTAGCTAAGCCTCAAACCGACTCAGATCTGCATGCTAAAGAGGCACGTGTTGGTGGCTGGAGCATTAACATCATGAAGTCATTTCAGCCTGAGGGTGGTGACACATATCTTTGACGTCAGCACGAAGGAGGCAGAGTCAGGCAAATCTCTGAGTTTGAGGCCAGCCTGGTCTACAGAGTGAGATCCAGGACTGTCAGGTTACACAGAGAAACCCCCATCTAGAAACAGAACAAAACAAAAAAACAAGAGAGAGAGAGAGAGAGAGAGAGAGAG
>NW_021604588.1:23747612-23754834 GCF_004785775.1 Grammomys surdaster | reverse complement strand
TTTTCTTTTTTTTTTTTTTTTCGAGACAGGGTTTCTCTGTATAGCCCTGGCTGTCCTGGAACTCATTCTGTAGACCAGGCTGGCCTTGAACTCAGAAATCCACCTGCCTCTGCCTCCCAAGTGCTGGGATTAAAGGCGTGAGCCACCACCGACCGGCGAGAAGTTATTTTCAACAGCTCATCTCCACTCCAGTGATACCCTGAAGTTTAGGAAAAATGAAAAGGAAGAAGAAAAGAAAGCCTGGGGCCTGGAGAGATGGCTCAGCGGTTAAGAGCGCTGACTGCTCTACCAGAGGTCCTGAGTTCAATTCCCAGCAACTACACAACTATCTGTAATGAGGATCCGATGCCCTCTTCTGGTGTGTCTGGAGAGAGTGACAGTGTACACACACACACACACACACTCACACACACACACATATATATGAAAGCCTGGGCTATGGCAGCCACCTCCTCATTTGGGGCCAATAATGATATCTGAGCTTCTGAAATTTGGGGAGGCCCCCTCGCATGGGTCTGATGAGCATCCAGGGACAAGACCATCAGTAGGAGAGTGGACCTTGTGCCCCTCCTCAGCCTAACTGGCTTTGTGGTCACGAGAGGGCACTTGCATCTTCCAGGCAGTGAAGGAGGAGACTAGTAATGGTTCAGAGATCTTTTAGTGAGCTATCAAGCTCTCTCTCTGTGTGTGTGTGTGTGTGTGTGTGTGTGTGTCTGTGTGTCTGTGTGTGTGTCTGTGTGTAGGGATGTGTGCATTAGGAAAGTTTGCAGAGGGAAAAGCCCTCAGGAGGCGCTGAGATTGCTTGGTGTCTGAATATAGAAAGGCTGACCCCATTTCTGGGACCATCAGTGAACGGTGTTCTTCATGACAGAGACGTTCCAGAAGGGACTTTGGGACCCATAGGTTGGATAACCTGGAGAGGGTTTGTTCTGAGCTTGTCACGTCTCTTCCCCCTCACCCACCATGACTTTGATGTGAGCCCATAAAGGAGAAGCTGGAGCCCCAGGCGGGGGACTCTCATGCTTGGAGATTCTTCCTAGACACACTGCAGATAGAGATTTCTTTAATGTGCCACTGGCGCCTTTACCAGAGCGTAGAGAGGGCCTAGCAGCCATCAGACTGAAGAGATGCACCTAAAGAGGACAGACAGTTCAGGGAGGTCACAAGCTGAGAAAGTGGGAACAAGTCAGGAGGCCCTCCCCTGACCCAGGCTTTCCAGCAGCTGGGACTCCTGCTCCTCTCTGACTTCTGCGAGCTGGCCTCTGTGGTGCTCCCCAGATTCACTCTGAGAGGTGTGTGCCTGAGGTCACTGCACACAACATGCCCTGACAGAGAACTACACCGGCCACTCTTACCAAGGGCCCGAGCCAGGCCAAAACTGGGAAAGGCCCCTTTTCTGTCTCCCCTGATGGAGTTTAGAAGCAGCCCACCTCCAGAGGTGGCCTGGGTGGAGAAAGAACTTCAAATGAAAGTACCTGGCCCAATTGGCAGAGTGCTTGCCTGGAACACAGGAAGAAGCAAGGCATCCGATTCCCAGTATCAAACAAATTAGGCGTGGTGACTCAGACCTGTAGAGAATTTAGGAGGCGGGCAGATGAGGAATTCAAGGTCATAGAGTCAGTAGGAGGCCAGCAGAGCTACTTAGACTTTGTCTCAAAACAAACACACAAATAAAAACCCACAAACATTTTTTTTTCATGTTCCTTTTTTTTTTTAAAGATTTATTTATTTTACTTATGAGTACACTGTAGCTGTCTTCAGACACACCAGAAGAGGGCATCAAATCTCATTACGGATGGTTGTGAGCCACCATGTGGTTGCTGGGATTTGAACTCAGGACCTCTGGAAGACCAGTCAGTGCTCTTAACCACTGAGCCATCTCTCCAGCCCCCAAACATTTTTTTAATTTTTTTTAATGATATTTTATCTATTTACATTTCAAATGTCATCCTCTTTCCCCACCCCTCCCCCAACCCACAAACATTCCTAAAAAAAGAGGAAAGAGCTCACCATCGTCTGTAACTTCAGTTTTATCGCCCTCTTCTGGCCTCTGTGGGTACTGTAGGCACAAGGTACACATACACATATATTTAGGTTGGACAACTCATCCATATAAAATTAATCATTTTGTTAAGCGAAAAGAAATAAGGACGAAAGAAAACAAAGAAAGAGCGCTGACCTGGGGCTTGAGTGATGGCATTTGGCCCAATGAGATCTGTGCCCCCAGAGTGACCTCTTTTCCTCCTGTGCCTCAGAAAGGAGATGAAGAGTGTTGTATTTTTACCCATGATGGAAAGTCCCAGAAAGGGAAGCTTGAAATTCTAGCATGGCTTTCTTCCCTGGCAGCTCTTGCTCTTGTCGGGGTGCAGCATTCAGGGGTCTTCTATGCAGCCCTCCTATAAACAGTGGGCCCCTCACTGGTGGCACCTATGGTGGGGGGAGGGGGGCTTCAGTCCAACCTCCTAAGCTCTCAGCTTTTCTCTTCCAGCCTCAGGGATCCCAAGATGTAGAAGCCTACTGCCCACAGCACCTGACCTTTTTCTTCCCCAGCCCGAGGGACCACCTATTCTCGACTTCCTAGCTTCCAACATGTCTTCCCCCTAGATGTAAAAGTCTAATCAATAGAAAAAGATGTCTTGGAGGCCTGACCCCAGGACCTCAGCACATGACCTTACTCAGAACAGGATGCCCTATATTTAGTGTATTTAGTCAGAGAAGGCCATTGGTGGGCTCTCATCCAATGACTGTTGCCTTTCAGAAATGGTCACACACAGGGAGAAGGAACACGCAGGAAGACAGACCATGATGCAGCCACAGGCCAGGTGTGTTAGTTATTTCTGTGCTGTCAAAAGGTATCCAACAAAAGTGGCTTTACGAATGGCAGGGTTTATGTGGCTCACGGTTTGAGAGTACAGTCCATCATGGTGGGGTGGGGCGTGACAGCAGGGGTGAGCAGCTGTTATGGTGCGTCTGCAGTCAGGAACCACAGAGAGATACATGCTGGTGTTCGTTTGGCTTGCCTCTTCCTCTGCCCGTGAAATGCCTTCACCCACATTCGGGCCGAGTCTTCCCACCTCAGTTAACCTGGTCTGGAAACACTCTCAGGCATGCCTTCTGAGTAATTCAAGATTCTCCCAAGTTGTCAGTCAATATTTACCATCACACCAGAGACATCCAGCAGAGTGACACGGTCTCGGGAGAGGTCTAGGATTCTCCTTCACTGTCCTCATCAACCCTGCTGGCCCTGGGCCTCTGACTTTGAAGCCACACACTTCTGTCATGTAAGCTACACACTCACATCTGCTGTTAGAGTAAAGGTAGCAAACAGTGGAGTGTGCCTCAGTCCAGATGAGCCGAGGTTGGGACCCACAGCCCACAGCTTTTACCTGCTCAGGGGAGCTGGGCTTTAGAAAGCAGGAAAGGGTTTCCCAGGAACCACCATCAAGTTACCCCAACTTCAATCAACCAACTTCCTTCATCTTGTCTTACTCAGCTCTCCTCCTCCTCCTCCTCCTAGTCCTCTTCCTGGTCCTCCTTCTGATCCTCCTCCTGGTCCTCCTCCTCTTCCTTCCCTTCCTTTTCTATTTTAGCTCTTCAAAACAGGGTCTCTCTGTCCTGGCTGTCCTAGAACTCACTCTGTAGACCTGGAATTCAGGGATCCACCTGCCTCAGCCTCCTGAATGCTAGGATAAAGGCTACTTGCCGTCACGCCCAGCTCCTTGTCTCTCCTTTATTCGCTCAGCCCTCTGTCCATTTGTTTCCCTGTTCTCATCACAGATGTCAGCCCTGTTCCAGATGTTGGGCACACAGTGGGGGACTGAACTCTCATCTTCAGGGGTGAGAAGAAAGGCCATCCAGTCACTGAACATAGCTGAAAACAGAGGAAGAACCATGAGGTGGTATGAGCTGTCTTGTGGGTCTTATTTCCTGCTTAGCACTGACTGACCCCAGTGTGCTTGAAGGCTGTGTGCCAATGGGGCCAGCTTGGCTCAAGTTAGACCTAGAGTGACCTTACGGAGATGTTAAGTGTGTGCGGTCCTGGAAGCTGTTTATGGAGTGTGACTTTGGGTGCTGATGTCTGCCTCCTCTGGAGGGCTCCCTGACTGCAGGGGCTTGATTTCCCAGATTAAGACCGAGAAACGAACATAGCAGAGGAGTATGTGAGACCCAGGCTGTCTGCTGGAGGTCTGAAGCCCCCTGTACTGTAGGGTAGCATCCTTGGGGGCTGAGCCCTGGAGCAGCAGCCATCTGAGGGAGCTTTTAAGAATTTCAGGCTCTGACCACATCCAGACCTACTGAACCCAGAACTCTTGCCTGACCAAGTGGTCTGTTTCTATACACTCTCCTGGGGATGAGAATGACCACACAGATTGATAATGAAGACCTCCACTCAGGGGAGACCCTCACTCAAGTCTCGGGATGACATGACCATCTAATAACTCGCAAGACACGGAAACTGTATGCAAACCGCAAAAGGCTTTATTTCCGGATTTCGGGGTATCAGTCGACTGAGGTTGATGCTCACAAGGGAAGCATCAACCCCGAGGCTCGGGAGCGAGGGGAATTTAAAGGAGAAAACTGCAAACCAGGGTGAGGAGGGGGCGAGGGAGTTGTTAAGGAGACATAATCATAAAAATAGCGAAGAATTCCAGAGGAAACCAACCTACATGAGTCAGGGTCAAGTGAAGAACACTCTGTATACCTATTCTTCTCAAAAAATATAGTCCTGCCCTGTCACTGCCGTTACCAGCTTCCTGGTTCCACCTAGCTCACTTGCATTCTAGCCAGTTCCCGTAACTAGCCTGTCCACATTCTTAGCTTGCTTCAGAGAGAATTTTCCATGCCCTTATAAAGAAAGCCTAAAGAATATTTTATATGTCTAAAAAGGATTCTATATACCCAGTATCTATAATTTTTCACTCTACAATAACACTATCAGACAGAAGCACAAGCTGGGGACAAGCAGATATGTTTGAGAATTACCCTCTGGCTTACTGAGGCTTGGTTTTCTTTACTAAAGGGTTAAAAATAGTCCCAATCTCAGTGCTGACTTCTAAAAATTGTGGAAATGACATTTGGTGATACATGTCAAGTGCTGGGGCCCTGGATAAGAACCACAAACACGGGCCAATTACAGTTTTATTACAACAGTGCCCCTCCCCCTCTACAGCATGGGACACTTCAGAGATCAAGTCTTTTAGGTAAATGGTGAGGTTATAATGTGCCCTGGCTCTTGGCCTTCTGGATGTGAGGGTTTGTGGGACAAAGGTTGTCAGGAATCTGTACTTCAGCTTGGTCTAGGAGCGGCAGCCTGTAAGTCAGGTTGCACAGGCAATTGGTCACCAGACACCAGGCAGTGTCCTGGAGTGATCTGAACAAGGAAGGGTGTGGGTAGGCAAAGCCAGAGATGAGGTACTCTGAGGGTGACAGGATAAAGAGGTGCCTGTGGAAGAGAGGGCCCACGTTTTTCCAAAGCAGAGTTCGCCCCACCAAGGCCTTCCTATGCTGGAAATATCGTGAATGCAACCTGAGTGCTTCCTTTTACCTCAGTCCCTCTAAGCACCCCAACCTGTTTATTTGGATACAAGATTGTTTTCAACCATGATGAAACCTGAACAACGCTTTTGCCACTGCTGGGGACAACTGCCCAGGCAGGTCAGACTGGTCAAGGGAGATTTGCAAACCCAATGAGTTCATTTCCAGAACTTGAGTGTCCCAACCAACTCCCCTGCCAGTAACTTTTAAGGGATGATAATGCAGGGAACCTCCCCAGCCATTAAGGCTTCTAGGGGGTGGCTGTACCAACACTCTGCAGTCTCCGGTCTCCTACAGCAAGCCCAGGCATAACCTTCACAGAAAGCAGAATTTCCTCACCTCCTTCCAAGAATTCCCCCGGGGCAAAGATGGCTGAATCACTAGGCCAGCAGCAGATCCAAGCTCTCCCACAAGGGAGGAACACAGGCTCAGGTGGGGACCTTGCATTCTAGGGTGAGGCTCTGGGCAGGAAGAGACCTAGAGGTCTTCCCTAGGTCCTGGGATTACATGCATCCCCAGAGCACTTGCCTGGTTGGGTTTAGACTGGCTCCCTGTGCAGTGGGCACATCCTCTCCCTCGGCACAAACAGCCATGCTTCCAGCATATCACTCATCTGAGTTCTCCACCAGGGCTTCCCACATGGCCCAGAAAACATTCCAGTGAGCTTTGTGCCAAGCAGAGGGACAGGAACACATTTGGTTTTTTTTCGGAACCCACTCATTTAGCTAAAAATGCTCCCTGGTTCTTCTGTCTGAATGCTTGAAAGCCACCTAAGGTTCTTATGAAGGAGGGAGTCTGGACTGTCTCTTGAAGAGATGTGGCGTGAGCTGTGATTGTGGAGAGGAAATTCCTCCCAAGCCAGGAAATTCCCCCCAAGTCATAGCTAAGACTCATGGGAAGTTGATGGTGTCAGTGATGTGTCAGCCTCTCTGTGCACTCAGATCTAGAAATACCTGCTACACCTGTTTGGAAGAGGGTCAGATGCCACTTGGGGACAGGTCTTCCTCCCTGCCCCCTTTGCTCCTCAGAGCCTCACAGACAGAACAGACCTTGTTGCTTCACCTTACGCAAGCTTCTGACATCTTTAGCACATCCTAGACACTTGCCCCTCAGTTGACCCCAGGCTTCTGGAAGTCCAGCCTCCCCTGCCCCACTGTGCCTTCCTCTCCCTTCTCTCCCTCCCACAAGCACCCCCAGCATGCATCCCTCTCTCACACAGAAAGCCCGGTGTGTGTAGACTGCAAACACAGACATCAACCATGCTGACTCCCTGTGGGATGTTGTGAAGGACTAGTGGTCTCTACAGCTACATAACTTCTCAGCAGAGCCACGGAACACTCCCTTGTTACCCTCAAGACCCGGTGCAGGATTGCCACACCAAGCCCCTGAGATGCTCACAAAAAATAGATTAGCATTGTATTTGCATATTACCTACCCACTTCCTCCTGCATATGCTAATGTTCTCTAGGTTACTTACTAAGCCTGCGCAGTGTAAACCTACGGTAACAGTTGGGGGCAATCATAAGAAAGAGTTCAGGGGCTGGGCGGTGGTGGCGCAGGCCTTTAATCCCAGCACTTGGGAGGCAGAGGCAGGTGGATTTCTGAGTTCAAGAGTTCGAGGCCAGCCTGGTCTACAGAGTGAGTTCCAGGACAGCCAGGGCTACACAGAGAAACCCTGTCTTGAAAA
>NW_021604588.1:23699697-23747212 GCF_004785775.1 Grammomys surdaster | reverse complement strand
AGAAAGAAAGAAAGAAAGAAAGAAAGAAAGAAAGAAAGAAAGAAAGAAAGAAAGAGTTCAGGAGTAAACTTAGCACATATCAATGCTAAACCTTTGGGTCAGGAGGACCCACTTTTCAGTCTGCTCTCACTTATTCTAGGTGCTTGAGGATTTAAAAAAAATCCCTTTTATGTTTATTTGGCTCTGGGAGATCTTGTAGAGAGATTTTTGGGAAATGGTTACAGCTATGTAGCCCAGGCTGGCCTTGAATTCACAATCCTCCTGCTTTTTATGTGTTTTAGGTGCGTTGCATTTTTGAGGCACAAAGAACCTTCACTATGTTGTATGAGTCACCGCCGCCTGTCTGTAGATGTCATGTGAAAAGGAGACCCTGGGAAATGGCGGTGCATACTCCAATAGGCATGCACCTCAAGGAATTACGTAAAACCAGCCAGTCACAAAAGGGCAAAGGAGGGATTTGGCTACATTGTTAGAGTGTTTGTCAAACATGCACAGAGACTGGGTTGTGTCCCCAGCATCCCTTAAAACAAGTATGGTGGAGCTAGCCTCTGATACCAGCACTCAAGAGGCATAGGATCAGCAGTCCAAGGGCATCCTTGGCTGTATAGCAAGTTCAAGGCCAGCTTGGGATACACAAAACCTTGGCTAAAGAAAGAAAGCAAAGACAGATAAAACACAACACTTCGCTCATAGGAGGTACCTAGATTTCTCAACTTCATGGAAATGTACCAGCATGGTGATTGGCAGAGCAGAGGGGTGAGGGGTGGAGTCACTGTGGGTAGAATCTCTATATTGGAAGATGAAAAAGGATTGCCTATGGGACCTACCATAGAGTGGATACACTCAGCACTGTCCACTCTACACTGAGACTTGTTAGGCTAACAAATTGTCTAGTATGCTTATTTTTCCACAAGCAAACATTGTTTTAAGGGCCAAGTGTAGCTTCATGGTGGAGCGCTTGACTAGTGTGTGTGAAATTCTCCAGAAATTCTCACAATACCCTCTCTTTATTCCTCATCCCTAAATGAGAAATCATTAAAATCTCCCCACAGGAACATAGTAAGGGTTTGCTGTGTCAGGTGATACACACAAAAAGCAACATTACTGTCTTCACATCAGAAAGGGGTGTGATTTGATGGGCTATTGGGATTTGGTTGTATGTGAGTCTCCCAGGTGGTGCTGATTTTGAAGGCATGAAGGGGGGTCATGGAGAGCAGCTGAGGCTTGCCACCGTGAGAGAGAGAGGCCACTGGTGAATACAGAGTCTCAGTGGAAGCAGAAGACCCAGGATTGAAGGGGTCATGGAGAGAATTTGAGATTTGACACCATGTGGGAGTGTTAGAGTCCCCGAAGAAAGCCTAGGAGGGGCAGTTGTTAATGATGCAACCCGACGGCAGTAAAGAACCCAGCATTTAGGAAATACCATGGGACAATTGCCAAGGACAGCAGTAGCTGTGGAGTGGAGCTGACTGAGCCTAGGAGACACACTGTGTGTGCTGTGAGACACACTGTGTGTACTGTGGCAAGCTCTTGGGAGCCTAGAAGACTGTGAATTGGACACTTAGCTTCACACTGGGTTCTGGTTTTTCCCTTTTGGAGTAAGAAATATGTAACTTATTATATTTTTTATTTTATTTTAAAGAGCCCACAATTAAGAGAGTTGGAATTTTAGAGAGACTTTAGCTGTTTTAAAGATACTGAACATTTTTTTTTAATTTTTAAAATTTGAGGGATATTTTATTTATTTATTATTTGGGAATCACACATCCATCATTCAATTATGCTCAGTTCCCAGTCTTCCCATGTCCGCCCCCTTCCCCATAGCATCCTTCCCTCCAAAAAGGAAAAAGGAAGTCCATTCTATGTTGTCTATATACTCACTGGAGCATGGTCAAATTCCTAGTGGCCAGTCCCCTCAGGAAAGATGAGTCTCTCTCTGCCTGCAGCCATGGGAGAAGCTATCAGCTGAAGAGGGGTGGGGCCGGCTCTCTCTCCCTCACAGACATCCTTGTGGACTTTGGTGGTGGTAACATGGGCCACAGACATTAACATGGTCTCTAGCTGGAGATACTGACCCTTTAAAGTGTTTGAGTTTTTAAAAACTATGGAACTTGAAAAAGTTAGAGTGTTTTATATTGTGATATCAATATTAATATGTGATCTTGGGGATGAAGAAGAAGGAAAGGTTATTGAAGTGAAACTTAAGGGTTCTTTAGAAAGCATGTAGCCAGGCAGTGGTGGCGCACGCCTTTAATCCCAGCACATGGGAGGCAGAGGCAGGAGGATTTCTGAGTTTGAGGCCAGCCTGGTCTACAGAGTGAGTTCCAAAAGAGAAAGAAAGCAAGCATGTGAAAGGACACGTGATGAAGGATTCTTCGCTAACAACATGCATGTATTGGTCCGCCTTACACTGCACAGTTGAGCTCCATTTTTCAGGACTCCATAGAGAGAAACACACCAAAAAAAAAAAAAAAAACTTCTGGTGGTGTGCTGCAGTTTCTGGCTGCTTCTGAGGATTCGGGCCAACTGGCACAGTGATGTCAGCTGAGACAGAATCGAAAGGAGTTCTGTTAAGACAGACTGCATGCTGAAGCAAAACCTGTGGTAGGACACGTGATAGCCTGCTGTGTCCATCCAGGCCTGGGGGTGGTACAGAGGTGGGGTTCCAGGGCTTATTGGGACCGAGGAGCAGAAGCATATTGGTCCCAGATCCACTCCTGCCTCCACCAGTGTGCAAAGTCATTACACCAAAGCTAGAAACACTGGAGCCATCTCATTTAAGCTTTTGGTTTTTTTGTTGTTGTTGTTGAGGTATGGCTGATACAAGACAAGCGGAAGGTATTTAAAATGCATGCTTTGAGAGGTCTTGGCCTCTGAACACACCCTTGAAGTTGACGTGTGACAAAGACTCTATGTTCCTCCCTCCTTGGGCCTCTCCTTTCCTCTACCTTAGATACCCAGTCTGACTCCTAACCGCAGGCCACTGATCTGCCTTTGATACTGGAGACTCAGACTATAGAATGCTGAGTGTACAGGATAGCTCTTTTTTGGCTGGCATGGTTATTATGAGGTTCATCCAGGCAATGCTTGTCTGCATATTATCCTACTGTGCTAAGAGCCCACAGCTCGTCCATCCGATGAAAGTGGATGTGCGTGCTGTTTGTGTTTGGTGCCATTCCAGAGAAAGCTTTTCTGAGTGTTTGTGTTTGAGTCTTTGAATAGCCACATGCTCATTTTCTCTTGGATAAGCCCCTCAGCATGCAATAGCTGGGCCATCTGGTAGGTCTGATTGTTTTGATCCCTAAATACTGAAGACAGTCCAGCCAAACTTTCTACCCTTGTCTCTCCTGCCTCAGGGCAGATATAGACCTCTCTCCCTCCATGGGGATGAGGTTGCCAGCTCCGAGAGCATCAGTAGATTTTTAGAGAGAGGATTTGTGAACCTGGCTTGTAGGATATAGTCAGCAACTGTGGCATGACAGAAAGGCCGAGAATCTGGTTCAGTCCTCAAGGGTGTGTGCCTTGACCTGGAACCCTGAAGAAGTCCTGACAAGCTTCTTGTTTGCACCGGAATCCTGAGGAAATGGGTTTAACACTGGCCACATCACAGGACAAATGAACTTTCCTGGAGAGTAAGGGCAAGAAGGCAAAAAGCAAAACTTCCTTCTTCCACAGCCCTTTATCTGGGCTGCACCAAAAGGTTTGGATCAGATGGAAGGTGGAGTTTCCTATTTCAAATAATATGATTAAGAAAAACCTTCACAGGTGTGACCAGCAAATTGGGTTTTAGTTGATTCCAGATGTAATCGTGGTGACAACCAAGACGCCCAAGACATCTTGGCAGACTGCTTCGTTAGAATCTTCCTGGGGAGCCGGGCGGTGGTGGTACACGCCTTTAATCCCAGCACTTGGGAGGCAGAGGCAGGCGGATTTCTGAGTTTGAGGCCAGCCTGGTCTACAGAGTGAGTTCCAGGACAGCCAGGACTATACAGAGAAACCCTGTCTCGGAAAAAAAAAAAAAAAAAAAAAAAAAAAAAAAAAAAAAAGAATCTTCCTGGGGTTTTTCTGCCCTTTCCCCACTTTGTCGTCTGTCTTCCAATGAGAAAGGTGTCAAGCTTTGTGACATCGCACACTGACATCATCAAGTGTGTTGGGCTTCACTCACAGCATCCTTTACTACAACGCAGGTGCCTACAGCTCACAGCGTATAGCCTGAGGGTCTAAAACTTCCTCTGGTAAAATGCCTCTTAAACAAGTTTCTCATGCCATTGCTGAGAGAAAATTTCTTTCTTTCAATGGAGATGCTTTTCCTTTTGCTGTCTGTGAAACATTGCTTTTATGGGTAGGTGGGAGAGAGGGGTGGGGAGTGAATAAAAATCCACTGACCTTAGGTACTCTGAGTTCCCATACTTGATGGCTTTGATGTTCTAATCAGAATGTCTTAGCACCCTGTGGTTTTGATTTGCATTTCCTAACAGCTTGAGATTCTATACAGCTTTCTGTGGCTTGCCTTATCTGATGACAAATTTATTAAATAAACAAAATCTTTTTGCCTGGAGCTAAAGCAACAGCTCAACCATCAAAAGCACTTGTTGCTTTTGCAGAGGACCCCAGTTTGGTCCCTAGCACCTATATCTAGCATCTCACAAACCCCTTAAATTCCAGCTCTAGGGGATCTGACACCCTTTTCTGGCTTCTTCAGATGCTGCCCTCATGCATACACCCACTCCCAGGCATGCACACACACACACATATTTTTAAAAGTCGCTAGTCAAGACGGCTCCTGCCTTTAATTTCATCACTAGGAAGGTGGAGGCAGGCAGATCTCTGAGAGATTGAGGTCAGCTAGGGTTACAGAGTGAGCCCCTGTCTCAATACACAAATAATAATCAAATTTAAAAGTAAAATCTTTTGCTGGGTTTAAAGGGTTAATTATTTATTACTGAGCCCAAGAGGAATTTTTTAAAAATAAAATTAAAATATAACGTCTTCATTTGCTCCCTGCCTCTTCATCTGTGATTGGGTTTTCACTGTCAGCAGTGACTCATAAAGGACACAGTGGAGTGGAAACCTAAGGGTTCTTTGGAAAGTCAGTTGTGTTAGATGATGCTTTACTGGTGCAAACACGTGAAGGAATGTTGTCCTGAAGCAGACACAGTTGGAAGGATGCTTTGTTAAGGCAGAAGGAACGTTTCATTGTAGAAGACACAGGTGAAAGGATATTCTGCTAAAGCAAACACGTGAAAGGACGCGTGTTGAAGGATTCTTCACTAACGACACTCATGCATTGGTCTGCCTTACGTTGTGTAGTTGAGCTCCATGTGTTGGGACTCCACAGAGAACACACCAAAAAACTTCTGGTGGTGTGCTGCAGCTTCTTGTCACTTCCTTGGGCTTGGCCTGATTGGCAGAGTGATGTCAGCTGAGACAGAGGCACGTGTTTACTGGTCTCAGGTCTTTGTCGATCTTCATTTTGATTTACCGAGAGACGCACAGCCCGAAAACTTTCTTTGATGTTCCTGTTGACTCTGGCCCTTCCTTTTGACTTGTGTGGTTTCGACTAAGGCCTGGCCCTTCCTGCTGGGTCTGTTACCACTGCTGCTATCCCAGCTTTACTAAATTGGACTACTGGTATATCCGTAAAGCATTCATGAGTGGATCGAGCTGTAGCTGCTGACCTGTGAACTAAACTACTAATTTCCTGATGACACAGATGAGATTTACTACAAAGAACAATTTCTGAACAGGTCCACTCCCCCTATATCCTTTCTTTTCCACTGCCTCTGGTAGATGATGGGCTAAAAGAAGGTTAAAAGATGTAAGAACCATCATTAAGAATAGACATTAAGAATTAAAATGATAACAAAGACTTTTCATTTAAGTTGCCAGGTTGATTGCAACTCATGCTTGGCATCACAGCTAAGAAACCCTGGCTTAACAGGGGAGCGCCAGGTTTCTTTGTTTGGTTCTGCAAGGGTTTCGTGGCTTTGTTTTTATACTTAGTATTTTTGGTTTACTTTTTGCTTGTTTATTTGTTTGACCCGTGGCTGGCATGCTATTCACGTTGTAGCCCACGCAGGCCTTGAACTCTCTGCAATCCTCTTGCCTTAATCTCTTCAGTGCCTGGGTTCCAGGTACGAGCTGCCATGCTCAGCCAAGGCTTTGGCTTTGCATCCAGTATTTTTCCTTTGTTTTGACTTTGGTTGTTTATTTGTGTGAGACATTGGTTAGCTACGTAGCTCAGGCTGGCCTTGAACTCATGATTCTCCGGTGTCTGCCTCCTGAGTATCAGGGTTACAGGCATGTGTCAATACTCTGCTTACATGTAGGTTTTGACCCATTTTGAGTTTGTTTTGTATATTTCAAGAGCTGTGGAAGACCGAGTACGTATCTGCACATGCGTGCCCAGCTCCCCCTCCCCATTAGCCCACAGCCTTCTGTGCAGAATTGCACTTGAACCTTTGTGAGTGCTCAGTTGTACATTCTCACATTCATCTCCTGTACCTAATGTGACAAACTTCCACAAACTTGGTGGCCTAAAGAACAGACCTAGTTTCTTAGTAAAGACTAAGCCTCTCCTAGCTTTGGAACCAGAACTGTGACCTCAAAGAAGGCCCTCCAGATTTCTGGGGGGATGTGCCCATCCCATCCCCTGTGTCTCTGTGGGGGATATGCCCCCTTCCCTGTGCCCCTGTGGGATGTGCCCCTCTCCCTGTGTCCCTCTGGGGGATGCACCCCCTTCCCTGTGTCCCTGTGGTTTATCAGAGTCTGCCTCTGAGCAGCTGAGCAGAGCCGAGGCTTTTCTTCAGATGAGTGTGTACTTCATGAGGACAGAAACCAGGTCTTACTAGTCTTTGCTTCTTAACACACAGTGGCTTGAGAGACACACAGCTGGTCTGAGGAATGAATGAGCAGACAAGGAGGCACCATCCGTATTCTGGGAAAGATTGGCAGGTCACACAGAAGGTAAAAGGGATGGAAGCCAGGTGAGGTACAGGCTTGGGATTCCAGCACTGAGGAGGTGGAGATGGCCCTGCAGCTCAAGGCCAGCAAGCTTGGCAAACCGCAGGCCAAAGAGAGCTGATTTCTCCACAAAAACCAGGGTAGATGGCATTCTTTCTATGACTTCTGTCCTCCACATGTATGTATGCATGCACTCATACATGTGAGATCATGTGCACATACGTGCGTGCGAGCACACACAGACACACACACACACATTCTTTAGAAGCACATGGCTTATTAATTAGGAAGAGGGGAGTTTGGATGTCAGAGTACATATAGCAGCTCTGGATGAAGCCAGGAAGCTGGCTGCACTCCGTTCAAGGACCAGCAGCATGCTAAACTGACGTCATCAAGCTCTGAACTTTGAACACAGAGGGAAACTTCCAGTGTGTTTGCTAAAGAAGGTTCAGAGCATGAACACAAGACGAGGTCATATGCACAGGGACCGCCTGGGGAAAACAGGAGTTATCACAGGGTCACCCAACCACACCCACGCACAGATTTACAAATGTGCAAATGCCAGGCTCATAGAGTTGCACCTCAGACCTGGTAGGTTCACACAGACACACACACAGATAGACAGACGGACACACACACACACTTGCAACACAGCTGTCTGTGATAGTAGGAGTCAAAGGGCAGGTGGCCAGAAGCCTGAGCAAGCGTATGAGCTTCCTCTAGCTAAGGAAGGGAACCGGGAAGTGGACACTGAGCTGCCTCTCATCTCTCCTTCCTTCCCCCAAGGACTTGCGGTGACAGGCAACACCCTTGCAGCCGTTGCATCTCACAGCAGTCTAAGGATGCATGGAGGAAGCAGGAATCAAGTTAGTTCCCAGAATGCTTTGCAAAGGCTCTGCCTTGGAGTTCACGGAGGCTTCAGGGGAATGGGGCTGCCTGGGTACTAACCCTGGGCTGGGCCCCTGTAGCAGCTTGGCTAGTTCTGGCCTCCTGCTTGGTGTTTATGTCTTGTCTGAACCTTGTTATCAGGAACTCCCACAATGGACTGAATATCTTTTTTGGGGTGACCGTACCTCCCGTGAGCTCTTCCAGCAGGAGTCAGGCCTGTTTTCTCTTTGTCTTCACAGTGCTTGACGCTAGAGTGATTTTCAGATGGGTTTCTATCTGTGGGCCATTCTTTCCTCTCTGCAGATCTTTAGGGAACTCCTAGCTGGACAGGGCTTCCCACATGGGGCGGTGAGGAACCACTAGACTCTGGGGCTCAATCTGTGACTGGCTCTGACTGCTGCTCAATCCTAGCTGTAGCACCCAAGGGTCATCTCCTCTCCGGTTTCGGGGCATATCAGCATTACTAGGGAATCGGTGAGAACCTGAGATTTCCTCAATAATTCATAGCCTATGTTCCTCCTTCTGCGGCATCACGTGGATCTGAACAAAGGCAGTGAACATTATCCGGCAGTAACCTAATCTCCTGGGCCGTTTACCAACAACACTCAGAGTGACCTCAAGGATTACCTTGGACTCTGGCCAGTACCTGGGAGACTAGGCCGAACTGAAGGCCAATGACCCTGGAGGCCGAGTGAGTTCCAGTGAGGAGAGCTAGAAAATAAGCAAGCAAAAGAAAGTAGAGGTCTGGGAGCCGTGGCTACGCTAGCTGTGGCTGTGGGAGCCGTGGCCGTGGGAGCCATGGCTGTGGAGGTCTGTGTAGCCTTCCTTCCCACCAGCTCCAGATGCAGAAGGAGTGAAGCTAGGGAGCCCCTTTCCCCACAAGGCCTCTGCCTCTGTCTGCAGTTTGCCCCAGCCGAGGCAAACTGCAAATTGCTCGTTGCTACACACCTCTGTACTGAGACTGCTGCTGTACAGCAGGGGGACAAGGAGGCAGGAGCTCACCTCTGGATTGTAAGAAATACAGGCCAATAGTTTCCGGCATGGTTGCTCAGGACACAACAGAGATGTGCCCAGTGTGTGGGGAACCAAGAAAAAAAACATCAGACTGGAAGCTCTGGTGATGGAAGGCTTTTTGGAGGCATTGGCCTAGAACTGGGTTTTGGAGGGTAAATAGGATTCTGGGGCAAAAGAGCAGCTGGGATTTGGGGCAATGGGACTCTCTGTCATTTCTGTGGCTGTGATAAAATATCCTGACCAAGCAATTTTGGGAAAGAAAGGGTTTATTTGGTACACATCCAGGCTACCGTCCCTGGTTGAGGGAACTCAAGGCAGAAACTCAGGAAAGGAACCTGAAGTCAGACAGCCTGCTTGCTATTCCACACAGCATTTGCCTCTCTCTGAGGAAACTCCCTTCACAAAGTGAGCCAACAGGAATCACGAAGGAGCTGCTGGCTGCCACTCAGGTGTATGCTCACCTTGTTTTCTCATATGGTTTCGGACCATCAACATGGAGGATGGTGCTACCCACAGTAGCATTCTACCTCAGCGAACAATCCCTGCCCCCAGACATGCCCACAGGCCATTATGAGAGGCAATTCCTTGATTGAAATTCTCTTCCCAGATAAATTCTAGGTTCTGTCAATTTGACAGTTAAGCTGAGTAACTGGGATGAACTCATTTATGTTCGTATGTATGTATGTATGTATGTATGTATGTATGTTCATATGTATGTATGTAGGTTCGCATGTATGTATGTTTGTATGTATGTATGTATGTATGTATGTATGTATGTATGTACGTATAGACAGTTTCTCAGTATAGCCCAGACTAACCTTGAACTCCTTGTGTAACTGAAGATAATCTTGACCTTCTAGTCCTCCTGCCTCCACCTCCAAGTGCTAGAATTGTAGGCTTGTGCCATCGCAGTTGGTTTATATGGCACTGGGAATCAAACCCAGGGCTTCATGCCTTCTAAGCAAGTAATCCACTAAATAAATTACATCCAGCCGGGTGGTGGTGGCGGCGGCGCACGCCTTTAATCCCAGCACTTGGGAAGCAGAGGCAGGCGGATTTCTGAGTTCGAGGCCAGCCTGGTCTACAGAGTGAGTTCCAGGACAGCCAGGGCTACACAGAGAAACCCTGTCTCGAAACAAACAAACAAACAAACCAAAAATACAAAAAACAAACAAAAAATTACATCCTCAGCCTGACAACTCTTGTAAACGAGAGACACTCAGCTTAGACCAGTTTAAACAACCCAGAGAACTACAAGTCTGGATAATTGGGGGAACTGGCCTCAGGCCCACACCCAGCATTTGGACTCGACATCCTCACCCTCCTCTCTGTGGCCTCTTGCTCGGTGTGACCCATGCTCTCTTCGAGCCTCAGAGTTCCTCAGAGTTCCGGGAGAGTGGTGTGAACTGTGGACAGTCCTGGGCTCAGATCACCCCAATTCGTTGTCTTAGAAGGCAAAACTCTCCCAGGATCTTGAGATGGAGCCACCCTGAATTCAGGGCTCTTAATCTAATGAGCAATGTCCTAAGGAGAGAGGCTGTGGAGATGAGGAGAAAGATAACTCAGGTGGAGCAGAGATGGAGGGATATACCAAGGCCTCTGTGAGTCACCAGGAGCAGAGACAGGACCAGCCTTGCTAATGCCATGATTTAGGACATCTGGAAATCCCAGTTTGTGTTAATGCTAATACATTTCTGTTGTTTGAAGCAGTACTGTTGGGATCAATTGGTTATGATGGCCCCAGGAGATGAACATATGAGGTGAGGTGAAGGTAGAATATGCCGAGTCATAGGATGTCATTATATGTTGCCATTACATGGAACTAACCTTGTGTGGCTACCAGGATCTATCTGTCCTGATTTTGTTCTTGAATTTAGGAATGTTAGGCTCCGCCCCTCCACCTGGGGTTCCTGGAGAAGCATTGTAAACGGCAAAATCACAGTGTGAGAGTCACCCTGCACTGTGCATGTGTGCCATGAAGCTCTGAGGTCCCCACTGAGCAAGTTAACAAGAGCTCCATACCTGTTGTTGCTACTGTGTGTTGGGCACGTGCCTCTGTGCTGACCATTGACCTGAGTGTCCAGGAGTGTTCTGTGTGTTGGTGCTGTGTGACTGTTGACCCGAGCATCCAGGAGTGCTCTGTGTGCTGGTGCTGTATGCTCTTCGGTACGTTTGGAGCAAGTACAGCAGTTAGTGATTGAGCCTGAGTCGAAGATCAAGTATTCACAGTCAGGGTATCCTGTCCTGGCTTACTGCACATGGCTACTGCTGTGGGACATTATCCTACTGTCTTGCTCCTGCCTCCTCCTCCATTGTCTGAGATGATCACAACAGACTCTGGACGTCCACCATCTCCAGTCCAAGTTCTTGGACCAGACTCAGCTTTGTCCTCACTAGATGTACAGCCTCAGTAGCAAAGACCTCTTACATTAGAGAGATAACCTAGTTGGGAACATGAACCAGGTACCACAAAACTTGAGTGATCAATGCTAAAACCTAGTCTTGGAGGTGGCATTTTACTTGGGGAAGCTGAGTTGCCATCAGATTTCTAGAACGAGGCTGAGGTATGGGGCTCCTCCTCCTCAGCTCAAGGGCAGCCTAGCACCATAGTGAGTTCTAGGCTAGCCTCTTCTACAGCAAGGCATTGCCTTAACAGAAACATACTAGAGCAGGAGGAAAGGGGGCCCAGCCTTTTTTTAGTAACCCGCTCCCATGCTGACTGACACCTGTGACCACGCATTACTCTTGTCAAGGGCAGCACCCTCCTGATCCTGTCTCCTCTCACAGGTTCACCTTTCCATATCATTATTGTGCAGATGGATTTTCCAGTATGCAGACTCTGGGGCCGTTTCCCTACCATGGCACCTGGGTAAGCATTCTCTGGCTCTCAGATGACCTAGGAAACATTTCACTTAGACCCAAGCCTACCCTGGGCCTGGTGGACGGGGAGACGATGTCAAGCCTAGTGAGAAGGCTCATTTTTCTAATGACTATCTTATGTTACCTGTGCCCAGTCGGCTCACCTTTGTGTATACACGTCCCCATTTAGATGAACCCCTGGGAACGTAGGAGGCAGACAGGGTAGGCATAATAACCCATCTGCCAGATAAGTCACAAGTTCAGACCTGGAGCTCCTATGATAAGGACCCGGAAGGAGAATTTCTGGCTGTTGGGATCAGGTGCTTGCACCGCTCTTGAAGGTGGCTTGTTCCAGCAGCTCAGGTTCCACACAATTTGCCAGTTTAATAAGCTCCAAGACGTGGATGTATAAGCTTTCTAGGCCTTTCTCCCACCAGCTGCCCCTTATTCTAGCAGACTGGTCCAGGCTGGTCAAATTTGTTCAAGGCTAGTCTCAAACATGGCTATGTGGAGCTGCGGGCACTGCAGCTTCTCTTCCTTTGCTTAAGCTGACTGACCCAGAATTAGGGAAAGGGAACCAATCCCAAGCCACCGAAACACCTCAGTCTTCCAGAGAGAAAACAGATCTCATTTCCTTTCTGCTATCGGGAGAGTCTTTCTGTGGGCTTTTCTCTGTGTATCTGTATATCTGTGTGTGCTTTGTCCTGTGTATGCATGCATTGCTGTGTGTGTGTATGTGTGCTTTGCTGTGTATGTTTTGCTGTATGTGTGTGCTTTGCTGTGTGTATATGTGCAAGCTTTTTCACCTGTGTGCTTTGCTGTGTGTGTGTATGTGTGCTTTGCTGTGTATGTTTTGCTGTGTGTGTGTGTGTGCTTTGCTGTGTATGTTTTGCTGTGTGTATGTGTGTGCTTTGCTGTGTGTGTATATGTGCAAGCTTTTTCACCTGTGATCAAGTTTGTCATTTGTTCCTACCTGCTGTGTATGAGTTTTTTCCTGCCTTTTAATTCTATGTCAGGGAAAATAAACCCTATAAAGACCCCTAGATGGTGACAATGCCACCCGTGCTGTCCACATGTGTGTTGTAATCGTGACGTAGCCTGTCCCTTTTATGCTTCTTTTCAATAAACACATTCAGTACACAACAGCTCACTGGTCCCCCCACCGATCCACAATTCTCTTCTATGTTGGTCCTTGTAATGCAATGCAATGTGAGAGAGGAGCCACAGATCTTGCAATCTCTGTCCGAATACTGCTGGGAGGCCATACCCAGGATACCCAGAGGCCATCATACAGGTGTCCTGGTGCCGCCATATTCCCTTGGCTCTCAGTTCCCACTGTGCCAGCAGGTGTGGTCCTAAGGGACTCATCTTGAGCAGTTTCTGACCTCAGGCCTATATGCTTTGGACTTTGAAGCGTTTGCTGTGCCAGGGGACCCTTTTGCACCCACTTAGGGGGCAGTAAGAACCTGGCTGGGTGCCCTGTTTCTTGGGGGCAATTCTGGGGTCCTTACAGTTGAACATTTCATTCTTACTCCTACTCTCTGGGGCACCTTGTACATGGGAGGAGTATCGGAGATCAAACACTGAGGTCTCCTCAGTGATCATCACCCCTCCTCAGCCTGGGATCCCTACTTCAGGGGTCTGATTCCTCCCTCAGGTACCTGGCTTCTCTCCCTTCCTCATTTCTTCCTTGTGGCAGGGCTGACATCTATATATCTATATTTTTTAACATCTGTATTCTTTTTAATAAATTTTTTCATACAATATATTTTGATCATGCTTTCCTCTCCCCCAACTCTTCCCAGATCCACTCTATCTTCCTATTACTCAACTCCATGTTTTCTTTCTCAAATAAATAATCAAAATAAAAACCCAATAAGAACAACAACAACAAAAAACCCAACCAACCAACCAACCAACCAAAAAGCCCAACAATGTGAAGGTTGTTTTGTGCTGGATGACCAACTACTTCTGGATAGGGGCCTGCCCCGCAGTGTGGCTGACACACCCACTGACATGGTCTTTGGAGAACACAGGTTTTCCCTTTGCTAGCAGGCAGCAATTGCAGATAGCTTCTGGGCTAGGGCTGGGGCCCTGTGTCCATCTCACCTCTCCATACTGGTACCCGGAGGGCTGACATTTTTAGAGTGTGACCTCCCTCCCTTTATTTGGTGTTCTGAACATTGACACAATTCTTACTGCTTTGAGGCAGGACCTCGGCAATTTCACTTTGCACTAGGTCACACCAGTGATGGCTGTTTCTGGTGAGTTACGCTGTGAGAGGCCTCTACAGACTCTGTGCTAGGGTTAGGCTGAGCTCACTGCTCCTCCCTCCTCTGAGAGCAACAGAAAAGCCAGGACAGTGGAGGCTTTGATCAGACTCCTTGTGACAAGGGTACACGGGGGGGGGGGGGGGGGGGAGGGGCGGGGGAGGAAGGGCCCCGATTCCCCCCCCCCCCCCCAGCTGGAGTCTCCCACCCATGCTCACCCTGGCACCATCTAGCTCAGCCTCTGTATGACCTCTTCCAGTGACAAGAGAGTGCCTGTCCCCGTGGACTCCACTCTTGTGACAAGTTCTGAGGCTCCCTAAGCCCTTTCAAGATACAAGTGGTCTCCCTACGTTCCCTCCTCTATGCAGCATGGTGGGCAGTCTCCACGGAAACCATCAAACCTGCCTGAGCAGCCTTCTCCTTGTAGCTGCCCTGGGCTGCTCATCTCAGTTGAAGTCTTCACTGCACTTTCCTGCACTAACATCTTCCCGCCATGAAGCTGCGGGCAGTGGAGCGCCTTTCTCTCAGATGTACTTCACTTTGAATGACAGACAGTTCTAAGACGGTCGGAGCCAAAGGGGATCTTCTGTGTGTGTGGAGACATCTACTCAAAGGAGGAAGAACCAAGCTGGGTCCCAGAGCTCCTCTCCACAACTGCCCAGGGAAAAATGCAGAAGCATGCAGACTACTGACCAAGGAAATACATGCAGAAACTACAGACAAAACAGAACAACTGCTTCAAACAGCAACGCCGGTCACATGAGGGATGAGGACCAAGCTGCCTGTGAAAAAGGCCAGGCGAGGAAACGGCACAGAAGCTTCAGAACCATGCGGTGTTTACCCTAGACCCACACTGGAGGAAACAGGTGCAACCAAATCCTGAACTCTACACCTACTCCAACCTGTGAGAGCAGCTAAAAATGCCAGCTCTTATCCCTGCTGGCCCAGGCACCTTCCAGTTCCTTTTGTAGTCTACCCTGATCCCCAAGTTAGGATCAGCAAGACCCAACCACACTGCCTACTTCCTGTGCTTCTTCAGTTCCTTAGAATTGAGCACCCAGTGCAGTACTTAACAGTGTAAAAGTGTCAGATTTCAAGATGACCTCAGGGATTTGTGCCACAAGACAGAGAAAGCTTTTCAGGACTATGCCGACCTCTCTGAAGTTTGATCGGCTTTTGGTGCCATGGCTACCATTATAAGAACTACGCAGAGGGGACCACGGCTTGGAGAATAGCTTCCAGATACCAGAAATATTTCTCTTCCTTCTGATAATGAGTTCAAGGTCCTTACCACAGGTGACATCACGTCTCAGAAGCAAAAATAGGTCTCTATTAAGAGTATGTAATGTCTTCTGTCTAGCTGATCCGGTTTCTTCTATGCTCTAGACTCCTTGAGCTCCTAATTGTTTCCGTGCCCCCGAAGCTCATTCCTGCTGCTGTCTGGGGGCATTAGAACAGTTTGTGTGGGGCTAGCAGCATAGCCATGCTCATCAGCGTTTCTTCAATACAGAGAGGCACACCTACTCTCTGTGCCTCGGGTATGAGATCTCATTTAATACTGAAAATCATTCCTTGAAAACTTCCCATTTGACATACAAGGAGTGAAATTGTGAAGAAAATAAATCTGTCAATGGGCAGAGTCCTAGGTCCTGGTCCTCGTCTGTGGGTCTTGACGGTGGATGGAAAGAGAAGACACTAGATGCTCTTAGTTGCCCTCTGTCCGTTTCAGACCTAGAATTCAGCAAGAACAGGAAATATTATGGGACCAGAGTTTCTTTCCTTCAGTCTGAAATGAAAGTGTTCTTTCCCTCTCGAACTGAATAGGGCAAAACACGGGTCACCTCCACATGGAAAAGATAAAGGCCACAGACCTCAAACTTTTTTTTAGTGGTTAAGATGTCAGGAGCCATTCTAAGAGATTATCCTGTAGTGCTTGGGACTATTATGTTTACTTCAAAATCCACCAGCACTTTAATCTCAGCACACGGGAGGCAGAGGCAGGGGGATCTCTGTGAGTTCGTGGTCAGCCTGGTCTACAGAGCTATTTCCAGGACAGCCAGGGCTACACAGAGAAACCCTGTCTCAAAAAACTAAAATCGAAAAACCAACACTTACATTTAACCTTTGGCATTCTTTATAAAGGAGACTATTTAAAATCATGTATGTGTATCTGTGTAGGGGAGTGGTGCTGCTGGGGTCAGAGGAACATATAGGATCCCTGCCCCTGGAGATTCAGGCCGACAAGGGTGCTGGGAATTAACTTGGGTCTTCTGCAAGAACAGTATGCCACCTTCCGACTTAGGGATTGAGAACCAGTTAGTCCTCAGTTCTCAAAGCAGCTGTTCAACTCTACTGGTGACTGAGTGAAACCGCACAAGGAAACCCACACCCCAGAGAAGGAAATGCCAAAGTTCCCTCTAACTCTGAAACCCCAAAGGCCAATGAGCCATGTGCTGGTCAGTGCCACAAACCATGCATAGTCTGTTGAGTCTTACTCTGCAGCCTAGGCTGGTCTCCAACCCACCACCATGCAGTCCAGACTAGCCTTGGGCTTTCTGTCTTCCCGCTTCTTCCACCTTCCTGAGGGTGGGGATTACAGTATGCCTCACAGTGCTTTTATCTCCGCAGTCCTGAGGATTGGACCCTGTGCATCAGAGCATTTTCAAGTGATACTGCTGGCAAATTTGTCAAGGGTGAGAACTCTCCTGGCCACAATTATGTTCTTTATTCAAATAGCCAAGGAACTTCAAAGACGATTTCTTACTCCTCCTGGAACAGGTTCCGCATGGGAAGGGCAGTCCCTCGTCAAAGTGCTGCTGCTCCTGGGCTGCGTTCCACAAAGCTGTGCTGGCTACTTGTGCTTTTGGAAGCCGAGTTGTCATTGCCCACTGTCCCACATCACCATCCAACGTAGCTAAGACAGGTCCAAACACTAGTGTCACCCTTTGTCCTCGCTGGAACATGTACACACCAGAGTAGACAAGAAGCTTTATTGTGGATCGTAGGAGCCCTGGTTACAGGAAGCTTGAGTCATCAGCACTGTGAACCGTACGTGCCCTTGTTGGGCCCCTGGAGGGAGATTCCCAGTGACTTAGGTATGCCTTTCTTCTGTTCAGGGGACAGTCATCAGACATACAAGTGGAATAACATGCAGGCTAGACAGAAGACATTACATACTCTTAATAGAGACATATACAAATGGAAGTTGACTTTCTAGTCCTAATTTCATTGTAGTCTGTGTGTCTGGAGTGTGCACATCTGCTGTGGACCACAGTGCCTGCTTTTCCCTTTATTACCCAATAACTGGGGTTCCTCTTCTCAGCGCCCCAGTTCTTCAGACCAATCCCCTTTTGGGTACCTATTTTCTTTACCCTCAAGTGACCACCAGCTGGTCCTGATACAGTATCAACCGACAGAAAACTGCACATAAGACTTGAGAGTTTTGTACCAAAGGGAAACAAAGGAACACAAGCCAGTAACTGGTATATGCATGCTCTCTCAGTCAGTTCCACATTTCCTCAATAACACCAGGTGGGGCTGCAGAGGTGGGTTCAGTAGTTAAAGAGTACTGGCTTCTTGAGCCCAGTGTTGTACCACACACCTTTAATCCCAGCACTCGGGAGGCAGAGGCAGGCAGACCTCTGAGTTCAAGGTCAGTCTGGTCTACAGAGCAAGTACCAGGACCCACATAGCTACACAGAGAAACCCTGTCTGGAATGCCATCCCCTGCCCTGACACCCCCTCACCCCCAGAAAGTACTGGCTTCTTTTCCAGAGGGCCCAGGTTCAATTCCCAGCACCCATACAGCAACTTACAACTGTTTGTAACTCCAGTCCCAGAGGAGTGGATGCTTCCTTCTGACGTCAGGGGCCAGCAGCATGAACACGGCACTCATACACATAAAAGTAACTAACTCTTCTGCTTCAGCCAAACAGTGAGTGCCTATCCCTGCCTCCAGAGTTAGTCAAGCACACAGTTTCAGTTTCTCCCTTGTACACTGGCTCAACTGCACCCACTGAAGAATGGTTTTCTGACTATGAAAGGGGCGCACAGCTCGGTGGCCAGCCGGCTCCTCCCCGCCTCCATGCTGCATCTGTGAGTATCTGTGCATCCTGAACTGCAGACACCTCGGGTCTGTTTTCCCAGCCTCTAAGAGTTAAGAACAAGGCCACCCAGTTCCTGAGAGGTAAAAATTTATTGATTTCTATGACATCAGCATGTTATGATACGGTCACACCTGCACATACAGCTGACTTCTCAGACCAAAAGAGGATTTGGTTTTTCCTTTTAAAAATACATTTTTCACCAGCAAGAAACATTTTTAAAACAAACATTTTCATATTAAGTGGGCATTAAAAACAATGGCTTTCCCCAGACTCATGGGGAACAGGGCTGGTCAGCAACAGATCTCAACAAGCCTCAAATCTGCTTTCAGGCCCTTAATCTGTTGTCTTCCGCGTAAAGTACTTTAGAGGGGAAATAAAACTACAGCCTCACCCAACCAGCAGCCTAAATCCAGCCAAGAAAAGAAGAGGTAGACTCAACTGTAACTATTCAACTTATTTGGTAGGATTGTGCAAGATATTTTAATACATTAAACGTTTTCAATGGGTCAAACACATTCTACAAACAAGTGACTAAACCATCAATGTTTTTAATGTCAAAAAAAAAAAAAAACCCCTTAGTGATAGTGTACACATTTACTCAGCTTTGAGAAACTCGGCGTGCTGGTCCCTGGCCCCATGCTCCCTGGGAAGCCTGATTTTGTCGGGCTTTCCAGGATCGAAAGCTCCCTTGCTCATTCTGGTCTCAGTCCTTTTCCACTTTAAAACCTGCAAGGGCCAATGACAGGAGTTTTCTTGGACAAGTGAGCAAATCAATTCTGAGAATTTTATTCAACACTAGTAACTAAAACAAATCAAAACACAAGCGACCAGGACATGGTGTGATGAAGGTAGTGCCAGCTTGTCTCTAAGAGCCGGTCATTTAATTCTAGGCTTTAATACAATGAAAAATAAATCATCTAAATTTCCAATTAATGCTGAAACTAAAAGGAGGTTCTGTACAAGGGTAAGAGTCTAATATAAATCATACACTAGACTGAGTGAGTTTATCTGGAGATGGTTAGTACATCAGGGCATAAAGCTATCAATCAAATCATGGTTGATATTGTCACAGGTTGGCTCTGAGGGTTCAGCAATGATAATTATATTGTAAGGATCAATTATTTATATTTGATTATTTGCTAATTGCATTAAATATATTATCAGCAAAATCACCAAAATTTATCATACATGGATGTGCATTTACATAATTTTTTTCCAAGAGCTCACACCAAATGAGAAGATCAGAGGAAGGGGCGAGTCTTTCTAACCTCAGGAAGGAATCTGACGGTTTCTCAGCGGCCGTAATGCTGAGCTCCGGGCCTGGGCTACAGCAGTGAGTGCTAGGAGCCCGCACAGCAGACATCCACCCCCACTAGTAAGAATTAGAAGCATTGTTTTTGAAAAAAAAAAAAAAAAGAAATCAACTTTATTTTCTCTACATTAAAAAAAAATAGAACCAGCTATTAATCTTTGCTGAGAAAATGCTTCTTTTGGTGTTTACAACATCTAAATTTCTGAAAAGGTGATCTGGTAAAATCATTCCCGATGCATTCAGAAACCAGATCCACAGGTGACCAGCCCTTTACAAAAGTGAGTTACAGTTGTCACAGCCTCTACAGTCACCTTAGAACACACATTGTGACATGCAGATCACAAAGAAAGCTCAACAAGCTGAAGTAAACATTACAGCATCATGGAAACAGAAACCCATCTGCAGAAAATAAATATAACCTTGTAGTAACTGTAAAGAAAGTGAAAGCACTTCATAAAAATAATGGCAGTTGAATGTATAACTGTCTCATTACTCAATCATAAGATATGTTACTGTAAAATGCATAGACTCCTTACATGGAAAGAATTTGTGCACCACAGTTGTGTTCAACAGTTTTACACAATAAAAACAAAGCCATCCAAAGCATCTGCATACTCTGCAACTAGAATACATGTAATTTTTTTTTTTTTTGCTCTTTAGATTGTTTTAAAAAAAATATTAAATGTAAAAATCCTCAGATGGAATTTCTGCAGAAAACTCCAGATTGCATCTTTCACTTGACTATGGCCATTCTCCCCCAACAACTGGGAACTTGTAGCATATTCTCAGAGCCCACTTTGAAATCACTGAGGGCTGGTGCAAGATGACACCAGACAGACGGCAACAGCCAGGGGCTGCTCCAGAGCATGCCAGGCTCTTTTGTGATCCAGAAAGTCCCAACTTAGGTGCTTTTGGTCCCAAACACATTAGTCTCTACCCCTCATGACGTGAACTAGCACACCTGCTGCACAGTGCTTGTCTGGCTCTCTCCTGCCTGCTGATAGGTAGAAGGCTCAGAGCACTTGCAGGGCAAAAATCTCGTCAAAGACCATTATTGTCCATCCTTTGTGAACCAGAGCAAATACACTTTTTGTAATGACAACTTTGGAGTGAAATCCTGTGATCATTATTGTATAGTGACTTCAAAGAAAAGGATGAAAAACCACAGAGAAGATCAGTTAACCCTTCCTATTCAGTAATGCAAACAAACATTTTCTCTTTCAACATACACAGGATACAGAAGACTACCTATGATCAAAGACTATTCTCTGTGGTTATAACTAGGAACAACTAGCTGAGCAAGTCTTTAAGGTACCGATTGTCAAAATACATCACTAAGAAGAATTAATGAGAAGAAAACCACATGGCCGTGAGCGAGGGAACATTCTCAACGTTGACCCAGACAGCAACATCACAGCCACCCCTGAGGGCCATGATGGATGACTTAAGACTCCACCTCTGGGACAATTCCAGTTGCACCAACTTTTGTCTTTTCCAGCCCTCAGGTTACGCCCATTGGCTTTGGTGCTTTCTTCTCCAGCTGGTTGTTTTGACTTCCTGTTTCATAACTACCCATTAACACAGTTATAATGCACAGACAAAAGTTAGTCAGGGAAAGAACTAGTCAACTTTTAAAGCAGTAAGCCTCCCTAGGAGGAAAAGTTCAATGAAAGTAAAAAAATCAGAAATTCCTACAGAAAATTGAATTTTTGGCTTCCTATGACTTAACACTGGATTAACTACCCTGTAATTGATGACTTCTTCAGCATCCCCTAGTTTCTTACTGTAGGCAATTAAGGGTTGTAACATGAAGAACTAATAACATGACAGATCTGAACCCACAGCTATCACTCGTCTAACTTGTTTATCTACTCAAGTTTCCATCCCTGCCTTGCTTTTCCGCTTCCTCTGCTCGAAGGCTTCGCTGTCATTGCAGACAGCCATTTCTGAAATGAGGTGAGCTGTTGCTGGTCCCACCTGTGGTCCAGGAACTCTAGCACTGAGTCGCCCAGCCTGTGTGTGGTAGGAAGCCAGGCAATGCAGCTGAGGGCAAAAAGAGCTGCAGCCAGAAAGGGTGCGGTGTCAGCTGGCACGGCTCTGCTCCCCTCCCCCGACTCACTACAGAAGCCTCCTTGCATCTCACTTTACACACTAAGTACAATGGGGAGTTCTACCAGCTCTCTCTCCGGTGCACCGCGTGGCTCCAGACATGCCCATAAAGAATGCCTATTTACTCTCTCTTTGCATTCCCTAGTACAAGCAGGTGGATGCCAGCTATGATACGGAATCAATACCCTCAACACACAGTTCTGATTGTTTTGTACACAGAAGACACGTTGAACTGGAGAGATGTGGGACAGACCAAACACGTCTATTTACAGCTTGTCTCTATTATCAGAAGTCAGCTCACAAACCTACAGTCATTGTCGCTTTAGAGACTGGAAACCAAACTGGATTTGAAAGTGACACATCTCGGAAGAGTGAACTTTGCATGTATACTATACTTAACTGTCATATTCCTCTGCAGCACAGCAGTGGTAAAAGCGGGCCAGTCACATCTCTGTATGCACATATAGATAAGGATCCATACATCCGTATAGGAACTGGCCACTGGAGTCTGTGGCCTGCTTTGCAACGAGGAAATGGTCTACTAGCTCGGACTACATGCTACACTTGACAGTGAGCAACTTCTCCCCCAGACAACCAACTCATGTCTCAATTCAATTCATCCTGAAACTCACAAGCTTTTCCTGGGCCTCCAATAGAGGCCCTGAGCAGCTTCTCTCTGGCTTCCCTTTGTTTCTAGACTGAACCTGCTTTCCCATATTCACTGTCCCTGTAAACCACAGTAAAATGCTTAGGTTTTTATGACAACTGCTAACAAACCAAATGCCTTCTTCAGTTTACCAGCAGTGCGGTGGTACCAGTGAGGTATTTCAGGTAACATCTTTCTCTCTGCGCACACTTGGCGTTTGCTAAGGATGAAGCTGCTACGGGCTTTTATTTGTTGTTGGTCAACCTTTCCCACACAACTGGGGAAAATTCACATCTTTCCTTTTTCTTTTCTTGGTTTATTTGAAAACAGAAAACATTAATCTTTACTTTTGTTTTACAACTGATTTCTCAGAATTGTTATTTATGTTGTTAGTAACAATAGGGGAATCTACAAAGTGTTCATGCCACAGAAAACTACTGCTGACTTACTGGTGCTCAAGCTTAGGAGTTTTACTATCCTAAACCAAACCCCCCTCTATCTCAACACTGATGCAGAGCCTGCGTCTTTGTAAAGTCTGGTTCTCCTGTGAGGTAAATCACATGAACAAAATGACAATCTTTAAAAAGTTTTCTACAATGAACAGAAACTTGCTTGACTTTGCTCTCTCAGAAGACAACTGCAAGAGACTGGGAAGTGTTTGTGAGCTGCTGTCTCTTGGTCCTGCCACCCTGAGAGGGGCAGCTGCTGACGTAATGACAGAACATTTAGATCCTGGGGTCCACAACAGACCTTGTCAATATTGCAAGCCAAGGTCTGGTTCTACCTCTTATTTCCTAATAAGCTACTCTAGTTCCCTGAAACTGGTCATTTAAATGTTTTATGTTAATTTGCTTTAACCGCCCCCACATACATTTGGTGCTATAATATCAAAATCGGGGAGGGGATCCAGCTACCAGTAGGGGAGTGGGGTCAGGGAGGTGGCCAATGAAGGTGGTGCTAGAGCATCACGGGCAAGCACAGATAGGAAAGCCTCCTGGGAGCCTGCTCACGGGTGAGGCTTCCCTTGGTTTCAGGCTAGGTTACTATCCTTTGCTAGATCTGCATCTGATAAAAGTGCATTTTGTAAAATACAATTATCATTCTATGATATGCCTTCTATACAAAAAGAGAAAGTGGGTGCTCCCCTCTCCTGAAGGGAAAGCACTAGCACATGTAAACATGGTACTGGGCTGAGCTAGCCTTTCAAAGGACACAGTGACGCCAGGTGGACAGTGGACACTGCTCCCCACAGAGAATACCAATGCTGCACCTTAGCCAGGGTTGCCAGATGGCAAGACCACTCCTCAGGATGTGCCCACCAGCTCTCCAGGCTACCAGTACCTCAGCATGAAGGGTAGACACATTAATGTTGTGGCACTCTGTCCTAGGAAAGAGGAGCATAGCTTCTGAACCTGAACTAAAGGTCACAAGCAAGTCACAGGGGCTGACTAAGTGCATCTGGTGGCGATAGTTTCTTTCGGAGTCTTCTAGGATGATTTTATGGTTTCCTCTTCTCCCAGTGTGATGCTTGCGTAAGTGTATGGTAGAGTGTATCTCTTTAAAACATGAAAAGTTCTTAAAATATATTAGCACATCATTGTATTACTGATCCTCATTGTAGGAGAGTTTTAAAATATCCCAGAGGGGGATAAACATTAATCCATCCATCGAATTTCCTTCTCTTTTTATATATTTTGATTTGTATATTTTGATTTGCACATGTAAAATAATGCACATGTATGAAGAAGTCTGAACTCCTATGTAGTAAGTCCAAGTCAGTTCCTAAAAGAGACAATGGTAAAAATACTGAATGACGTGGTACCACAGATAGCCTGACAGAAAGGCGAAGGACTGGATGAGGACTATCCACACGTTGCTGAGGGTCATCTCTCTGGAGACAGCTTCCTTCTGGCCCTGAAGAGGAGGAAAGGCTCCTAGGAGACAAGACAGAAACAGTGATATGCTTTCCTGCAGCGCCAGTCTCCTGAATACAAGCTGAGTTGGTTCGCCCAGTTAGGACTTCCTGTGAACTGCCCTCCTTTGCAGGGATTTCCTCTAATACACACTTTTCCAGATCCTACCCTGCTCAGCAACCCAACCTCCGCCACGCACTCTCCTGCCCACTGGGTGAACAACTGTCACTAGCATCGGTCCTAGATCAGAGGCAAGGCCCGCTCCAGCCTTGTCTCCCCGCCTCCCAGTCTTCAGTGGTCCTATCTGCTTTCTTCTGTAGTTTGCTGACTGTCAGTGTCCAGTGCATTGCTTCCCACGTACAGTTTCCACTGTGGTCAGACACAGGATCTGTGAAACTGACATCAAGTCATTTCTGGATAGCACTTTTTTTTTTGGGGGGGGGGCTACAAAAGTAGTTATACAACACTGACATTCTCAAAATACAGTAAGCTTTACAAAATATGTCTTCACAATAAGAAAGACGACAATACAGAGTGAACAAGTCCACTTTTTCTGGAAAAGAAAGCTACATGGCTTTGGTAAGTCTACCAAGATCATCTAGACACTCTCAGCATTCCGTCTTTGCCCTTGCTGATAATCCCCGGGGTAAGCTGCCTATAAAAGGATTTGCTGCTCACGAGCAATTCACAGGGGCATTCCCAAGTCTCAAGGTCTGGTGTACAGGTGCACAGCTGAACTTCTTTAAGCCGCTCACTACTGTTGCTACAGTTTAGGCCAAATAGCAGAAGGCAAGAGACTGAGGGTGGGACGTTCCTACTCGCTACTCTCAGATCACCCCATGCTGCCTGCTAAGCCTTTTCATTAACCCCAGCTTCCACAGCCACCTCTATATCCCTTCTCCATTGTTTAGGCACTAAGAAAGGCCTATAGCGCTGGTGGTAGTGGCACACGCCTTTAATCCCAGCACTTGGGAGGCAGAGGCAGGCGGATTTCTGAGTTCGAGAGTTCGAGGCTAGCCTGGTCTACAGAGTGAGTTCCAGGACAGCCAGGGCTACACAGAGAAACCCTGTCTCGAAAAAACCAAAAAAAAAAAAAAACAAACAGAAAACAAACAAACAAACAAAAAACAAAGAAAGAAAGGCCTATAGCACAGCAGTTTGTGAAAGCATGTTAGTTGTGCCAACCAATGTAAATTTTAATTTCGTCTTTCCAACTCCCTTTCTTCTTCCGTCACACGTCTTTCTCCTTATATTTTTTGTTTTTTGTTTTCGTGTTGGGACTCAATCTAGAGCTTCACACACATTAGGCAAGCATTCTACCACTGAGCCACACTTCCAGCCTGAATTGTAATTTTTATTCTGCAACAAGGTCTCAGGAAGTTACTAAGGAAGGCTTTGAATTTGGGATACTCCTATTTCAATCTCCCAGGCCTGTGCTACCGGGACTCTGTAGTTAAGGAACATACAGAATACTGAGAATAAAAAGGAGTAAGGACAGATTTCCTTTCCCTCTCCATGAGAAACAACTTTGTACCCTTGAAAACAGTAAACGGTGCCCTTTTTTGTAAAGGCAAGTAACCGTGGCTCTTCTGCTTTCTGTTGAGAGAAGGGCATCTATTTGCTGCCACCACAGCAATGGGGCCAAGTGACCGAACCAAACACATGCTCAGAATAAACCTCTCCTTGAAAGGGAGGGGAAAGCATGTAAAAATGCAGCTTAAAATGACCTCAAGTGACTACTAAACAACGGAGCATGACATCAGCGTGACCTCATTTGTCATTCCACTCTCCAACAAGCTCACCTTTGTCTGTCACTGTGCACTTGAGCTGTGGCACTGTGTGTCACGCCTGTCAGACAATGCTGAGCAAGAGCGTAAGAACTGGAATGCATCAACACCAGTTTTTCTTTCCATAAATTATAAATTTAAATTCTTAAATATAGAATGGCTTTGATTTCTGATCGAAATAACTGAGTAGGGAGCTGGAGAGGTAGTCCAGGGTTAAAGAGGGTCTGCTGTTCCTCCAAGGTTTTGAGTTCTGTTCCCAGCGCCCATATGAGGCTGGGACATCTCTACCTCCATCACAACCGTCTCTAACTCCAGCTCCGGGGGTTCTGAAGCCTCTGGCCTCCTCTGGCCCTGTACTCACCAGCACATACCCACAGGCAGACATCCCCCACCCCACACATAATTAAAAACTAAATCTTTTAAAAATAAGAGAGAATAACTAAAAAATGTTTATCTTGTCTGCAGCAAGTGCTCAGAATCTCTGATAACTTCAGAACTGTGCACAGGTGAGGTGTGGTTTACCTGTCTTATAAAAATGGGACAGGAGGTCCTCCTTTTCAATAAAGCGCTGGTAGAGCCAGCTGGTGAGGTCCTCAGTCTCCAAGGGCACATCTGCAATTGGGAAAATCCTGTGAAGATTCAGAAAGATAAAAAGAACTGCTTTAATTCAGAAGTGAAAACTACACAGAACCCTAATTTAGCTTTATTTAATGAATCACACACACAAAGTGGTTGAAGTGCTAGGCAAAGAATGTTCCTTAGCAATGTTGCTCTATGAGAAAGTGAAAACCAGACAAAATCTGCCCAAACAGACACCTTTTTACTAAGTATATCAAAATACTGGGTTTATGAACAGGGAAGAGTTTTTTTTTTAAGTTTATTTATTTTGTTTTATGTGTATGAGAGTTTTGATCAAATGTCTGTGTACCATGTGTGTGCCTGTGGAGATCAGAAGAGTGCATTGGCTCCTTGGAACTGTAATTACGGACAGCTGTAAGCTGACATGTGAGTGCTGGGCATCAAACCTGGGTCCTCTGCAAGAACAAGTGTTCTTAACTGAAGCCATCTCTCCAGGCTCCTCCTTGTTTTTGTGATACTGGGGATCAAATCCAAGGCTTTGAATGTGCTAGGTCATCACTGTACACCTGAGCTATGGTTTCAGCCCCAACAAAGAGATTTTTAAAGTAGAAAACAGCAATCGGAAGGCTCTTAGGTAGCTGAGTGTGATGGCCCATGCCTGTAATCCCAGCCCTCCAGAAACTGAGGCAGGAAGGTTAGCTCTAGTTCAAGGGCAGCCTGGGCTACAAAGTGAGGTCCAGATCAGTGTGGACTGTAGGGTAATACTGGTTGTTTTTTTTGTTGTTGTTATGTTTTGTTTTTTTGTTTTTTGAGACAGGGTTTCTCTGTGTAGCCCTGGCTGTCCTGGAACTCACTCTGTAGACCAGGCTGGCCTCAAACTCAGAAATCTGCCTGCCTCTGCCTCCCAAGTGCTGGGATTAAAGGCGTGCGCCACCACTGCCTGGCGTAATACTCTTTATAGACAAACAAACAACAAAACAGAAACAAAACCAGAAGACTAGGATTTAGTGTGGACCATGGTCAGCAGTACTTCCCAACTAGCCTATCCCAGTTCTTGGGAGTCCATCCATGAGTCCTTTTAGTATTCAGCAATCTTGTGCCTTCATTTTAACATTAATCTTAACAAAACGATTTGCAATCATGAGGATAATCATAATTGAGTAGTATGATGTGATTCTGGTGTGTGTCCTGCCATCACTGTGGTCCATGGAGTAAAAGTAAAGGCGGGAAGTGAACAGCACAACCTTCAGAGAAAGTGTATGTAAAGTTCAGGACTGGGTCATGAGTGGAGGCTGACTTTCATATTTACTGTTATAATGGTGGCAGGGTTTCCAATGATAAATTGTGGATAAAATCTGAAAAGCAAGTAGGAGCTGGTACTAGGGACTGAAGGCAGGGGCTCGCCTTCAAGGGCACAGGAACACCTTTTCTTCACAGCCTTTCTTTCATCTGGTAACAGTTCTCAGTCAACAAACGAAGAGGGGTTAAGTCTCCACAGAACTGTGAAGACATGACTTGCTGCAACACAGAGAGGACCCCCTGAAGGAGAAATGAAAGAGTGGGAGCCATAGATCAAGTACAGACTCCACTACAGCTCTGTGAATATGGCAGATTCCAAGCAGAATAAAGGGCTATAATTCTTAGCCAGTATAGTTTTGGGCATAGGCAAGTCAGTCATTTGTCTCTTTTCTTTCTTCCAATGTAAATGGCCTTAAAATGTCCTTTAACTTTGTCTTTGTACTATGGTATGTCTTAAACCTAAACATTAAAACTGAAAAAAAAATCAGGTTTTACTTTTAAGTGAAGGGTTCTATAAATTTCTGAGGTTTAGCTTTCTGATAACATAATACTTCTTGACATGATTCTGCAGTATTAGCAGTAATTTTCCTTCTACAGCACAGTAACATCCAAGTACTAAGATTCTTTAGATTAAAAAAAAAAAAAAGCTGGGCAGTGGTGGCGCACGCCTTTAATCCCAGCACTTGGGAGGCAGAGGCAGGCGGATTTCTGAGTTCGAGGCCAGCCTGGTCTACAGAGTGAGTTCTGGACAGCCAAGGCTACACAGAGAAACCCTGTCTCAAAAGGAAAAAAAAAAAAAGTCCCCTCCTGTTATGGAGCCACAGGAGTCTGCCCTCAGACACTGCTCTGCTCTCTCAGGTACAGCAGGCTCAAATCAGAACAAGGAGATGATGCTGGGAGCTGTATTATGGCTTAAGAGAGCTTCGTGGGAAAACTAAGTCTACCTTGTCACTTGTCTTTATTTTTCATGAAAGTACGAGCTCTTGGATTTCTGGGCCACCCAGCTGGTAAGACGAAACCAGTCCTTCATGGAGGAGAGCAGCACTCCACAGGAAGCCCGAGCTGGGAGGTTAACCATATCACAGAGCTTGCCGGGTTCTGGATGGATGTAGTTATGTGGGCCAATTCCCTGATTATTAGAAGATAATTTTTTGAACTGGACTTTTCATTACTTAGAGATATAATAAATATTTGGGCTAACTTTTAAGGTATACATGTTAGTTAGTTTTTACTGTCAACCTGACAAAACAGAGTCAACTGAGTGTTGTAGTCAACAGCCTAGATCAGAATGGCCTGTGGGTGTGTCTGTAAAGGACTGTCTGGACTGATAACTGCCCACTGTGGGTGGCATGATCCTAAGGCAGGTAGGCCTGGAATGTATAAAGAAGCCAGCTGAGCATGGATCCAGAGAGTGAGCCAGACAGCAAGCAACTTTCTTCCTCTGAGTCTCTCCTCTGGTCAGAGGTAATGCTGTATGGAATAGCATGCAGTCTGTCTTCAGGTTCCTGCCCTGACTTCCTGACTTCCCTCAATGATGGAACATGACCTGGAAGTGAAAGTTGAAGAGAAACAAAACAAAACAACAAACCCTTTCCTCCTCAGAATACTTTTGGCCAGAATGTTTTATCACAGCAACAGAAGGTAGCTTAGTATTTTCATCCTATGGTAATGTAAGCAGAGTAAAGAAGCTCTTGAGAGGGAGCATTTGGTCTGCCCCCACCCCCAGGCTGTGTTTTAGTCAATAGAACGTCCAGGCGGCCCTGCGGGTACCAAGATCTCATTTCAACCTTCCAGCTTTGGTTGTCAGCTCCCCTTGTACTCTCTTATAGATTACCTAACAGAGCTCTAGGTGTGCATCCCCCCCATCATATCTACCCGTTGCCCTTTAGGACACAGCACACACCAATCACAGGGCTCTCTGTGCGGTGAAGCCACATGACTAGTGATTACCTCTGATTAGGTGCTCTTTGGAAGAGAGATTTAAAAGATTCGAATCACGTCAGTTAGCCTGGGAAGTATGTGCTGCATTATATCAGATTCATTTGTAATCATTTAAACTAGGCCACATTAACTCAAGGATGAGATAGCGGGAGCCATAGGTCAAAGGTCTTAGGTAGTCTATATTCTTACGAGGAGAGTGTTAACATTAAAAATAAGACTGAATTAAATAGCAAAAGTTTGGGTTTAAAAAATGAATTCTTGAAAGAACAATGTGATTGCTGGATGCTCTGTCACTTTAAATGGGGATTGGCACAGAGAGCAGGGCAGTGCTTAGGCTGAGACTTTATCCTACCATCTGCCCACAGCTGCCTGGACATTCTCTTGACTAACACACAGCCAGGAGGGCAGACCAAATGTTCCCTCTCAAGAGCAGTCGACTTTACTCTGCTTGTTAGGTTACCACAGGATTAAAATATTAAAATGAGTAATCTTCTAATACAGTAAGGGATCAAATGTAGTAAATACCTGTTCTCTCAAAGCAAACTAAGAGGAGCTTTTAGGACAGTGAAGGAAGTAAACATAGACCTACCAGAATCAAGGCGTTACAATCCCGATAGCTAGCTACCCAAATGATAAACAAGCTTGTCTTCTTTTAAGCAATTAAAGTTCTGATTATCTGTAACCTAGAATGTACTTTTAAATAAAAAGCATTTTCCCAAATCCATAAAATCCTAAGAGCATTATGTGAGATTATACTTTAAAAAGATATAAAATAATGTTTACCTTATAGATAGACTGTCACATCTGAGATAGTACATTTGAATTTTTAAGCCATCAAGATTGTGAAACTTGAGCTGACAAACCTCGTGATTCACCCTCAGTTCATTCATTCCAGTAATCCCCTACGTGGGTAGTCTCCCATACATGGGAGAGGCTAGTCCAGGAGAGAGGTTCTGACAGAAACAGTCTCTCCTGATTTTATGAAGCTAGCTGTCTAGCAGAGGGAGTGGAAAGCAAGCCAGTCAAATACGTAAGTGCTTCACTTTGAAGAACCCTTGCCTGAGCTTAAATGAGGGACTGAATGTTTGCTCATGGCGAAGGACATGGAAAAGCTATCTCTTGAGTGCTGTCTAGAAAAATATGACTCAGAACTTTAAAAATGTTTTGTCTAAGTAACATAGCTAAGTTACACTCAAAAGTTAAACCAACTGTAAGTTAGATAACAAAAAGATCCCTGTACCCTCCCTCCCTCCACCGACCCCAGCTCCAGTATAAGCTCTTCAACTCTCTGTCACAGCCCCTTCCATGTAGTAAGTATGAAGACTCTCAGCTCAGATTCCTCTGCTTCCATAGAGAAAAAGGATCTAGCTGTCTTGTAGCATGCCCTCGTCTCCTCCTGCAGCTCAAGGCTACACTTTCCAGTGTGGAGCCTATCTATTTCTTATGTGTCGCTTTTCTTTTTCCAACTGTGTTGTAACTCACCTTTGTACACACAGTATAAAATACAGCACAGTGCCAAAACCTAGGTCTGCTGAACTGAACTGACATTAATACATCAGTGAAAGACTTTGAGTGCCACCCGAAGACAACTATCTTCTCTGATATTTTATTTTACATAAGCTTTTCTGATACATATTTTATAGTTTTCCTCAATTTTTGAGGTTATGTTAAATTCTGACAAAAGACCTGGGTAACACGTGGTGGCTCACGATCGTCTTTAACTCCAGTTCTAGGATGCCCTCTTCTAAGTGCCTATGGGGACAGTCAAAACACTCCTGTACATAAAACAAACACAGCTTCTTGCTGTGAGACAGTAGCTCACCTGATAGCTGTTTGCTTGTTTTGTTTGTTTGTTTTTGTTTTTTGTTTTTGTTGTCTTTGAAACAAGATCTCATTTTGTAGCTCAGACTGGCCTTGAACTCCTGGTCCTTCTGCCTCTATCTCCCAAATGCTGAGATTACAGGACGTGTCCATGCTGGCTCAGATTAAACAATGACCATCAAAGAGAGCTATGCTCAACCAATAGTCAACTAAAACATAAGCCCGAAGACTTTCTATATTTTAGGCATAATATTTTCAATAAAACTAAACTAAGCTCATGAGGTTCTACCCTCCTCAAGGATTCATACAGTTCATGGTTGATGGGGGAGGGAGAGTACTGTAGCCACTGGTGAGCTGCCCGTGCTCCTGAAACAACCCCTTACACTCTGCTCCTGTAACCAACCCTAATGAAACTCACTAGGCCACTTACACACACAATTAAATAAATAAAAATATGAGAGGAGAAGGGCGCTAGCTGGGAAGAGGAAGTTGGATCGGTGGGAGTGAGATTTAGGGAGGATATCAGAAGAGGATAGTATCAAATATCCTATGTATACGCCTGAAAATGTCACAATAAAAACCACACCGTTAATGTGTTAACAACAAACATATTGAATACTGCTGGGTATGGTGGTGCACACCTTTAATTACACCACTAGGGAAGCAGTGACAGGTGGGTCTCTCTAAGTTAGAGGCCAGCATGGTCTACCAAGAGAGTTCCAGCCCAGCAAGAGCTACATGGCCAGACCATCGTCAAAATACAAATTAAAAAAAGAATAGCAATGACACTTTGTTAGACCTTAAAGGGACTTCAAAGTGGAAAATGCTGCCATGGTGGTGTATCCCTTTACTCCCAGCACTCAGGAAGGTATCTGTGAGTTCAAGGTCAGCCATGTCTACAAAGCAAAGTCCAGTCAGGTCATACAGTGAGACCTTAAATCTCACCCCTACCTCACATGGAAAATACCTGGTCCCCCTGGGAGAGACAAGTAGAGGATACAGCTCATTTCCAGTGTTTCTACTCATCAAACAGATTATAATCTTCTGCAAAGCATAAGATATCTAGAGTTGCATATTCTCACCACAGTGAATTGTCTTTCGGCTGTAACTGTGGTTCTTTACTATACCTAGTTAAATTTCTGAGATCCCTCAAGCTTTAGACTAGGTTCAGAATGACATAACTGGTTCTCAGGCCTTCACACTGGTTCCAGGGCTTGCTTACACTATTGGACCCCTGGTGTGGGGCTTTCAGGCTTGGATTAGGGCCTATAACATTGGTTCCTGAATGGTCAGCCTATAGATTTGGGCTGGAGTACTCTCCTGGCTTACCTGCATGTCCAACTAGCGGTCTACAAAACCCTGGGCCTTCTTAGCATCCATAACCAACTGGGGATCCATAACTAGTATGTTCTATTAGCTCTGTTTCTCTACAGAACCTTTGTCTTTTAAGACAAGGTTTCTTTGTGTAGACCTGGCTACCTCAAACAAAGATCCGCCTGCCTCCTCTTCCTGAGTGCTGGGATTAAAGGTGTGTGCTACCACTGCCCAGCTTGGAGAACTCTTAACATACTACAGTAACATGTTTTTCACGTAAAACTGTTTACATGTGAAGAAATTTGGCATGTCGTGTAACTAGAGGCTGAAGATCTGCTGGGTTTGAAAATGACTCACTCACCTCACATCCTTGACTTCACTATAGAAGCAGGACCAGATCTGTTAGGTCTACTTATTCACCTTTTTATTTTTAAAAAACAATTGTTACATGTATTTGCATCTGCATGCATACACATATGCTAGAGTACATGCGTGTGGAGGTCAGAGGACAGCTTATAGCAATCAGCTCTCTTCCACTGTGTGGGTCCAGGTGACAAGCTTGGGTTATCAGGTAGAAAAAGGAGCCGGTAACTGCCGAGCCAGCTCTGCAGCCTCAGACCTAACTAAACATCTGAAATTAGAATGTATGTGTAACCTTCCAACTGGAAACTAGAAAAAAAGCATTAAGTTCTTCCTCTCCTCCTCTTCTTCCTTCTCCTTCCTCCTTCCTTTTCCTCTTCTTCCTCTTCCTTCTTCTTCTTCTTCTTCTTTTTTTTTTTTTAAGGGAAAAGCAGAAGCCAGAAATTCAATGGTGAGAAAAGTCAGGAAGACGTAAGAAGGAATGGGGGAGGTAAGTTGGTTAAGTTGGGTAAAATGAATACTCAGGAGGAACGAGAGAGCAAGGCTGCCAGCACTAGAGGAGCCAGAGGACGAACACTCACTTTCTGTCAGAGCGACACGCTACCTTAGCTCACAGGTGACCTCACACTCCTTATGAGAGACACCTGGGCCTGGCTGAAGGTGGTCCAGCTCAGAACATGCACTCCTAGGACTAAGTGGGTAGCACAATAGAACTAGGACACTATAGGTACTGGGAAAAACTGACTTAAAACTTAGTGCCACATATAGAATAGCTGACTCTTACATGTTAATTCTAGTCTGACACTTACCTCATTGTTAGTACATAAATTTAAAGCTCACTTTTAAATTACAGAGGAAAATATCAGAACATTGAAAATAAAGACTATATTATTTGAGGATGTCAATATCCTTGATTACTAAATGATATGCATCTAAATATGAACCCAAACTCCTACTTTTGTGGGTGGTCTCTTTTTTCAATTGATTGTTTTAACCTGAACCTCAGAAGTTCAATTAGAAGTAAAAGTCTCTCTGCTGAATGCCATCTGCATGGTACTTCCTGGCACAAACAACGTTTTATGACATTGTTTTCTGTATGCTTTCCAGTTTTAGAGATGTTAATATGAAAAAATATGCCTTATAATTTATGAAACGTGGTACATAATTTTTCCCTTTTGGATGGTCTTCAAAACTTAATTTTGATAATTATAACTCTCAAATAAAAGATGTACAACTAGAGAATTGTTCCAAATCTGTCATGCACATTGGCTGCAGGACGGCTACAATTTTAAGTTTGAGATAGACTGGAAGGAAGTAAAGAAACTCATCATGCAGATTTCTGGGGTAGAGGAATCAACCTGCCCATGTTTGGTATATACAACAAGAACAAGAAAAGCACAGAGTGGAAGGAAAAGCACCAGTGATGAGGTCAGAGGGAAGATGCCAGACAAACACTGTACAAGCTCCAGGCTTTAGATGGGACATCGTATTATCTCAGCTACAGGCTGATATAGCCTAGATTTCGAAAGGATCATTCTGGATATTAGATTGGAAATGCATGGTAGAGGAATGTCTTAGTCACTGTTTTATTCTGTGAAAGGGACACTATAGCCAAGGCAACGCTAATAAAATATTTAATCTTGCTTACAGTTTCAGAGGGTTATTCTATTACCATGGTGGAGAGCAGACAGGCATGGCACTGGAGCAGTGGCTGGGAGCTTTACATTCTGATCCAAAGGCAGAGAGTTAGACTCCGGGCATCCTTCACCTCCAGTAACACACCTCCTCCAACAGAGCCACACCTCCCCCAACAGAGCCACACCTCCCCCAACAGAGCCACACTTCCTAATCCTTTCAAGCAGTTCACCAACTGGGGACCAAGCATGCAAACAGATGAGCCTATTAGGGATGGGGCAGATATTCATCATTGAAACCACCACGAGGGACGAAGGTGAACACAGATAAGCCAATAAGCATTGCATATAGTTATTCGGAAGGGCTAGAGTGATGGTAGATACTGCCAGAGTGAAAAGAAATAGCCAGACCAAGATACATGTGAGAATTTAGAAACAAAGATTCCCTGACCACATGGATATGAAGTGTGGAGGAAAGAAGAGTCAAAGATGACTCCAAGACTTCTTTTGTTTTCACCTCATGTGTATGTGTGTGTGTACATTCCCCATTATGTGGACACACGTGTGAGGATGCATGTGTGTACATGTGGAGGCCTGAGGTTGATGTCATGGTTTCCCTCGATCACTTTCCAATTTGCTCAGTAAGGCAGGGTCTTTCTCCAGAACCAGAGAGCAATGACACTGTCAATCAGGCCAGCTAGTGTGCTCTGGGATCCCATCCCCCTCTCCCACAAGCTGGAACTGCACGTGGACTTTGACCTGGCTTTTATCCGTGTGCTGGGGATCTCAATTCTAGTCCTAAAGCTTGAACGGCAAGTCCTTTTAACTATGGAGTGATTTTTCTCCAGCATCTCTGACACTTCTTATCTGAAAACAGGAGAGTGGGCCCTGCCACTGATAACAGGAAGGAAAGGTGGACATGTGGACATTTTTAGAGAAAGCCACAATTCAGTGGTAGAGATTACTGCTGGTATACTAGTGCAGCATTCTGGGTGTCAGATATAAAGTCATCCAAAATCAGTACCTTCTATTTCTCCAGAACCAGACACCTTAAGTAAAGCAGCTGGATCATAGAGGTTTTAAAGAGTACTGACAAACTGCTCTTCAAACTGTATGCTACGACCATGTATTAATGTATTAATGCCCCTATAACCACACTGATTTTACCCCATCTTCTTTGGTTGGATTTGTTTATTTAATTTTATGTGTATGAGTATCTTCCTGAGTGTGTGTATATGTGTACCACACGCATGAATGGTGCCTGTACAGAGTCTTCAACATTTTCTTCAAACTCCTCAGTATAGGTGCTGTGAACTCACAAGTGCATTTACTTCCACATTGTCAATTAATGGCACCAAAGCCATTAGTTTATCCTTTATGCACTGATATTCAATGTTTCCTGAGTCACGCAGATTCAGACAGTTTAATCTTTTCATTGATCTCAGTTTGGCCCTATACAGCCATGTTGATAGTAGGTTTTTTCTTCCCCTCTCTTTCTCCATTTCCCCCCCTCCCTCCCTCCCTTCCTCCCTCCCTTCCTTCCTTCCTCTTCTCTCCCTCACTTTCAGACAGTCTCATGAAGGTCAGACTGCCTAGACATTACTCCACGGCTGAAAGTGAACGTGTGACTCCCTTGGCTTCACCCTCTCAGGAGCTGAGCCCTGCATACATGTGTCACCAAGTCCAGCTAAACTCATTCCCATACTATAATTTTGCTTTTTGAAGTTTGTTCTGTTTTGGGCAGTGATGAGAATGAATGCAGGGCCTTTGTTTTGTTTTGTTTTGTTTTAGGAAGATAAAAGCAGAAGGGAAAACCAAAATAACATATTAATCATAAATATGTATATATTATATTTAGCAAAAAAATTACTAAATACAACGCTCTGTTTTTAAGTAATAGAAATTTTTCTCATAAATAAAAATTTGAAAATCACTAGTTATATAGATGTAATATTAATATTCTTTATACCAATGTAAGGTATGCATATACCCTGCATTAGAACTACTGAATCAGGCAGTTCTATTGTGAATCACATAAGGTTACAACCTTACTGTCAGTATGTAAGATCAAAGCTATCATCATTTTTAAATGATTTTTTTAAATTTAAATTTTTAAATTTTTCTGTGCAATGTTGTGTCTGTGTGAGCGTGTTGGATCCCCTGGAACTGCAGTTAGATACTTGTAAGCTGTCATGTAGGTGCTGGGAATTGAACCCAGGTCCTTTAGAAGAGCAGCCAGTTCTCTAAACTGCTAAGCCATTTCTCCAGTGTCCAAAGCTATCATCTTTGAATTGTGAATCTTTTTGGCTTGAACTAGCTATTAGTTTTGTTAACTAAAAAAAGACCTAAAGCATATAAAGCATATAAATGCTAACATCCATATGCTTTTGCTAAATAGTTTTTAACTTTAATTTAATTTAATTTGAGAGACAGGGTCTCTCCATGAAGCCCTGACTGTCTGGAACAGGCACTACAGACTAGGCCTTGCAGATCACTAGCTATGTAGCCCCTCTGCCTCCTGAGTCCTGGGATTAAATGTGTGTGCCACCACGCCCAGCCTGCATACTTACTTATCTTAAAGTGTTAAGTATTTCTTTCTAAATTAGTTCCCCCTTAAAACAAAACAAAAAAACCCAAAACAACCCAAAAAAGTGAAATTAAATTCTTGGTCAAGCTCCCAAACAAAATGCTCTCTCCAAAGAGTCCAGTGCTCTAATCAAATCAGGCATGCAAAGCAATGCCTGCAGCTAGGGATGTATCGGGAGAGCGGGAGAGCGCTAGTCTGGCAGGCCTGAGGCTCTGCCTTCCACCTCCAGCAATGCTTCAGCCTTCATGTCTCTTAAGCCAACATGCTTAAAGTTTCAGTTTTTCTCAAGATCTAAAAAAATTAAAATATAAGCTAATTCTGAATAAAAGGCTCATCATTTTTAACACATTGTCCCATTTTGGAATAAAGCAGGCATTTATTTATACTAAGTATAGGGGTTATTTTTGCTTTTACTCTTGCGAACATTTTACTCTGCAATTAAAATTTAATCTTGTTGCAAGGTGTGGTGGCACATATATTTGATCCCAGCACTACAGAGGGAGAGGCAAAAAAACCACATGACATTGCTTCCAGACGGCATTCTTTCTTTCTGGGTTTGGTTTCCCTTGTAATCTCTTTACATAACAAAAGAGAAAGGGACCTAATTCCATCAGTTTATATTTTTTAGACACACACACACACACACACACACACACACGAACAAAACCCAAAACAATCAAAGAAAACACTAGTGAGATGGAATCAGAATAATGAAGGTTTATACTCTTGCCTTACGCATGAACTTCCTAATTTGTTAACATAAGTCACACAATGCACTCACCTATATTTTAGTTACTCCTCGCCCATCAAAAACTAAAAACTGTAACATTTTGGTTGTAAAATTTAAGCTTCAAGTCCTCCCATCTGTATTTAAAGAATGCAGATCAGTAATATAAACACATATGCAAATATGCATCTGCTTGTAGATCTGTGTGTAGAACCTGGGCAGTTCCTTCTATTCTGGGGCCTTTATGGTAACTGTGCCCTCCCTGAGGTTTGACTCCTTAATCTCAAAGTCTGCTGATTTGTACTCAGGTCTCTGACAAGCAGAGTAAAGCTAAACAGCTTATAAGGTGGCCAAACTGTGCATGGATCGTTCACGCCAGGGAAACATCTCCATGCATTTACATAAAGCTCCCTCAAAACGTATATAAAAGAATCCTTAGAAGCAAACACAAAATGTCCACTAATGCCTTTGCTGATATTACGCAGTAGACAAGAGAGTAGTAAGATGAGAAATGTTACATGTGGAGGGTACAGAGATGCTCAGTAGTGAGAATCACTTGCTACTCTTGCAGAGGACCTGGGTCCGCTCTCCGCACCTACCTCAGGCAGCTCACAATCACTTGCCTTTTCCAGCACTTGGTGCCAAGTGAGCCTGGCAGAAACACACACACACACACACACAATTTAAAAAATTTTATGGGTGCAATATAACTCAGTTATCTAGAAAAGCATTCAGAAATATAATGAATTATTTTGAAAATTTTTCATTTCTATTAATATGTCTACTTAACACCTGTGAGTATATTTATCCTTGAGGAACACTGGTTTTAGAAATCTTTATCATCAGTGAAAATAACTACTTCAAATTAATTTTCATATTAAAAATTCAGCATAAGAATGATTTTTATTTCCTATAAACATGAACTATGTCAGTATTTCCACTGTCTGGTTAAGTTAAATATTAAGATTCTTCCTGTCCTGAGGTAGCTGTATTAGCCACACACGAAGTTACAGCACTGACCTGTAATGGACATGAGTGACCGTCGGTTTCCTGTACCCCAGGATCCAGGTCTGAATGTCTATTGGTTCAGCTTTGGGATAAGCTATGGTTGTATCTATTATCCACTGGAGGCCTCTTGATTTGCATTCTGAAAGTAAAGAAAAAGTACAGTTGGGTGAGGTTTCTGTACCTGCAGCACAGAACTCACTTAAGCAGCTCAAGCATACTCATGTGCCTTTGTTTTGAGAAAAAAGGTGGACGCTGCTCCTGCTGTTCAACAGCGCTCTTAGCATAAAATGAAAGCATCTTACTATAAAGTACATTACTTCAGAACAAACAATAGAACACTATTATTTACTTCACAAGCTCATTCAAATTTTCAGTATAATTATACAATAGCAAGGTCTTATTATATATTATCACTCCTACACAAAAAACCCTATGAAAGGCCAGAAAGTAAAGCATACATCATAAAAATGAAAAGCAGACTTCAAAACCAAACCAATAAATGTAAACAAAACTTATGATTTACCATATTAATACTTAGGGGACATTTAAACAAATTTGGAAAAACAGAAATAAAATAAACTCACACATACATTGTTTTTGATTACTGTTGGGGGTGGGGAAGCTTCGTCAGTTTTAGCAAGAGTCGCACCTTAATAATGTTCCTCCCCTGCCCTTCAGAAGGCACGATCAGCAGCCACCACTGTGAGGACGGGAGAGCTCTGCTTACTCTGCTCCTTCACACTGTTTTTGTTTCCAGCAATGAGAACAAAACCGAGCAAGACTGGAGAGGGGATTCTCACAGAGAACACTGGCTTTCAGTGTGTTCAAGTGGGATTGTCTGTCCTACACGTGAAGTGTCTAGAATCATTTTCCAGTCTGAGTCTAAATTATATTAGGAGTCAATTACTTCTCCTTGTTAGAAATTAAAACAAAGCCAGGCAGTGGTGGCGCACGCTTTTAATCCCAGCACTTGGGAGGCAGAGGCAGGTGGATTTCTGAGTTCGAGGTCAGCCTTGTCTACAGAGTGAGTTCCAGGACAGCCAGGGTTACACAGAGAAACTCTGTCTTGAAAAACCAAAACAAACAAACAAATAAATAAACAAACAAAAAATTAAAACAAGCTTTAAATTCCATAAAAGATTTTGGAGTAACATTCTGTCGGGGGTAATTTTTAAGAAGGAACAGTTTTCTCTGAGCATAGTGTCTCAGGCCTGCAGCTGCAGCTCTCAGAAGACTGCGGCAGGAAGACAGGATGGTAAGTGGTTCAAGGCGGTTGGATTACATGACTTGGCCTCAAAAACCAAACCAAACCAAAGCAAAAGCAATCAAACAACATGAACTACTGGACAAAGAGAGGGGAGAGAGATAGGTTACAGTAAATGTGGTAAACTTGAGAGTGCAGATGACAGCTCACGGACAGGCAGTGTAAGTTCTTTGAATTCTAGGTTTAGAGATCCTCATGATGAAAGGAAGAGTGAAAGGCCCAGCGGAGCTCAGTCCAGCATGAGTTACCACTCGGAAGATCCCGGCACTACTAAAAGTAATCAGGCAGAATATCATTTCGATATGCGCCTAGAACACACATTAAAAACACAAAGGTAGGGTTTGTGTTTACAGAGGATAAGTACTAGTGACTATGGAAACCAAAGAAAACAATGGAAAATATTAAAATAGAAGAAAGCAGAATACTTTTCAGGTATTCGGATGACTTAAGATTTAAATATATTGAATTTGTGGCTATCTGAAAGAAGTCTTTTCTTCATTAGCAGGCAACTGCTATCACAATTGTCCTTTGAGATCCAGCCCACTGCTGGGCACTGTCTGGGTGGGCTGTGCAAATAGCAGTCCTTTTCGTTGGACTAATCCCGTTTGGAAGACCTTCGCTCGCAGCTTTGGCCTGCCTGACATTGCACACTGTCTCTCCAGCAGTGAAGCTGCTCTGAACTTTGCTTTTCTATTAAAAGATTCTTTCAATTTGCCTTTTTAATAGATGATAAAAGATTAAAAAAGCTGACTGCCAAGTAGCTACTTGAAAAAAGCAAGTGAAAGGGAAAATGCAGAGCAATTTCATGGGCATTATTTCTACATCTGCTCTGCTCAGAATCTGAAAATGTTTCTGAGCGCCAACCATTTCAACATTTATTTAAATAATACTAAAGAATTCTGAAATGCTATCAGAGAAACAGGCCTCAGGACTCTCCTTTAGCTGCTTCTCAGAGAGCCCTTGTAGCAGAGGTGTCTTGGAGGAGGCCGCTTCTGCGCCTGCACAAACAGCTTCTGAGGCTCACCTGTTCCTTAGGAGCCGCATCACTGAGTGCTGCTTGTTCTTTCTTGGCTATTAAAACAGTATGTGCTCATTATTTTAAAATTCTGGAGAATGAGCCACAACGTTACAGCTCATGGGACAATCTCTGCCAGCTGCTGGTATCTTCCTGTCACTTGTTTCCTGCTGTCTGATGGTTAAGTTTGGAGTTCCCATTATTTCCACAAGACTTCTATGTTGTCCCTCCCCCACATACCTACACCCTAGTGTAAACACTTTGTCAGGCAACCCAAACTCTCCAATGCATCATTTGTGTGGCTGTGGTATGGGAACTGCTTGTCCATTCTCCCTCTGGCTGCTTTATTATAAGTATACCTGTGACAAGTTTCACTACCTATATGCAGATTATGATTATTTATTTTTGGCACAAAGCCTCATTTTGCAGCTCAGGCTGACCTAGAACTCAAAGGTAATCCTCTTCTTCTTCTTCCTCCTCCTCCTCAGACTCACGGTACTAGATTTACTGGCACAAGCCATTGTGCCTGATGTAGACTGCTTTTATTTAAAAATTATTTGTAGTAGAATGACTGAGTCATTTATTAATACTTTAAGGGTCTTAATCAATACTGCCAAATTACGTTAACTTTGTTGTCTATTAAAAGCAAAGAAAACATTCTCCAGTAACTTGCATCATTATTGGCAGAAATCGCACTAAGTAAGAACAGGCAGGCGGGGAGACATCTTTGACCACACACTTGTAATTATTTTAGTGCATTATTGTGAATATCAACTACTTTAAAGAGAAATCTGAAGAGATTATAACTTCATCCTCTCCCCGACTGTCAATTCTAATTGTTGAAAGTTATTTTAAAAGAATTGAGCCAGGCTTGGTGGTGTAAAACTTTAATCTCAGCACTCAGAAAGCAGAGGCAGGCACATCTATTTGAGTTTGGGACCAGCCTGGTTTATATAGTTCTAGGACAGCCCAAGACTACATAAAGAGATCCTGTCTCAAAACTCCAAACCAACTAAACAAACAAAAAAAACAAAACCAAACCAAAACAAAACAAAAAAAGAATTAGAACTCTAGAAAGCATTTCAGTTCAAACAAGACAAGCAATGCTAAGGTACCCTACCTAAGCCTCTAGCGTCTCCTCCTGCTGGGCTTCCATTTTCCTGCCGTGCTACAAGTGCCTTCAGAATAATGTTTGTTGCCCCAAACCTTGGCAAAGTGACATGTGTAAGAAATGGCAAGTTATTTTTCTTGGCAAATGCCTGGCTTGTTTCTCTCCTCTTCCTGAGGAAGCCCCCTTCAGGAAACAAAACAATCCATTTTCGATCTCTGCTCCTGTAATTATGTTCAAGGTGCTTCTTGAGAACCAGCAGCTGTTGGTCACGATAGGCTCTTCCCTGGAAGGTATACACACATAGTAAGGACAGTTGAGATTAAAATACCCCAAGATCAAATAGAAACAACTGCTTCAAAACTAGAATGCAATTGTAGGATAGAACAGTGGTTTCCTAAGATATTTCTCTTTTTGAGTGGAGTGGTAAAGGGGGAGGAGCTATTCAAACTTATACAAAGGAACTTCTTCCTGGTGGAAAAGCAACTTAGCAGTTTGGTGCCCACTTAGTGTGGCCAATTACAGTTCCAACCCCAGAAGCAGGGGAGTAACCAGGAGAGCACATGGAGAAGTGCAGGGTAAACGCCATGGGTGATGGGTTTTAGGAAGGAAAATATAAGAGGGATGAAAAGGATCAGGGTGAGCAAGGCACGCGATGCCAGGAGGTAAGAGCTGAACAAAGACCTGCTAGATAACACGAGGGGAGAATAAGCCACACAAGATGAAGGCAGAGCACTCCAACTGACAAGAGTCAAAGAAGATACAGGCCACAGTGGGAAGACACTTGACATGCTAGGGCCTGGAGTGCGAGCACACAACTTGAATCCCAGTACTAGTTGGCAGAGAGAGGTGGATCTCTATGAGTTCAAGACTAGCCTGGTTTACCCAATGAGTTTCAAACCAGGATTGCACAGTAAGACTATGTCTTACAAACAAGGAAACAAAGAAACAAGAGCAGTGCCCTAGTCAACAATGGAGGAGACAGACAGTGGTAGGTGACAAAAAGCAGAGACCAGACAGAAAGGGACTAAGGCATGATGCTGAGTTTTACTGGGTTTTTTTTTTTTAATTAAAAAATGTGTGTGTGTGTGTGCGTGTGTATGTGTGTACATGTGCATACAATAGCCTGTACTGCACTATGTACACCACTGTGTGTGAGCATGTGCACACAGTAGCCTATGCACCACTGTGTGTGTGAGCATGTGCACACAGTAGCCTGCGCTCCACTTATGTACACTACTTGCCTACAAATGCTCAGGGAGGCAGAGGGTGTTGGATTTCCTCCAAATAGAGACATAGGTGGCTGTGAGCAGTCTGACTTAAGTCCAGGGAACCAATCTCAGGCCCTCTGTAAGACCAATATGGATATGAACTGAACTATCCAGCTGCCACAGGACTAAGCCTTAAATGCAAAATTGCTGGATAATTTTGAGCAAAGAAATGTCATAATATTACTTATATCATAAGTAGTCTTTTTTTTTTGTTTTGGTTTTTCGAGACAGGGTTTCTCTGTGTTGCCCTGGCTGTCCTGGAACTCACTCTGTAGACCAGGCTGGCCTCGAACTCAGAAATCCACCTGCCTCTGCCTCCCAAGATAAGTAATGTTTTATCTATACAGCAGCCAAGTTTTACTGATTTCTGTGATGACGAAAAAAAAAAAGACCATTGGGTAAGTCAGGGAAATCCTGCAGTAGCCAACAATGACAATGCTCAGCCACACGTAGGCATGAGGAACAGACGCATGCAGGGAAACCCCTGGAAGCAGAGGGGACAAGGGCATGAACTGGATCTTAGCTGTGAGAAAGCATGACATGGAGGCTGGAAACAGACAGCAGACAAAGCTACTGGAAGGCCCCACCCTCCAGTCAGCATCAGAAGCCTCCTTCCTGTCAACGCAGGCCAGCCAGCACAGTCACAAAGCTCCTTAAAGTAGGTGTGCTTCCAGTCTTCAGATTAAATGTACCACAATTAAAAAAAAAAAGACTTTTAAAGCTTACTGAATTAAGACTATGATTAAAAAGTATAATTAAGCAGGTGACTCATACATTTAATCCCAGCACTTAGGAGGCAGAGGCAATCAGTTCTCTCTAAGTGAGGCTAGCCTGGTCTACAAAGTGAGTTCCAGGATAGCCAGAGATATTATACAGAGAAACTCTTTCTTGAAAAATGAACAAACAAAAGCAAAAAAAACCCCAAAACCACCTTGTCCTCTTTCTTCTGAGAGAGGGTCTTACATGTCCCAGGCTGGCCTTGAACTTGCTCTGCAGAATGACTCTGAGTTCTCTACCCTCCCACTTCTGTCTAAAGGGCTAGGAACACAGGCGTGAGCCAACACATTTGACTAAATTAACATCTTTTCTAGACCCTTCACTCCCATGTTATAGAAGCTTTACTCCTAATCTCCGAGAGGACAATGTTGTTCTTTTAGAAATTAATTTTCAGTTACTTTGAAATAGTCTGTATGGCTTCAAAACCTTGACTGCCATTAACTGAAAAGATTTGAGTACACATTTTTTTCATTTTTACACTTCAGAGCACACTGAGAGTTTAACTTCTTGATGCTCACCATCAACATCAACAGTTACACTTCCCAACTTCAGTCATCTCCTCAGACTTTACCACGTAAGAGGACCAGCTAGCCTTCCCACCGGACCCTCCACAGCTGCTGATCTTTCTGTTGCTCACTCTTGTGCTTTCTACTTGCTTCTGCCTTATGCCGTAATTTGTGGTTCCTCAGAACAAGATTCATCTGGTTTATCAGGTATTCATTAAGAACTTCTGTGCACAGGACCATACAATCAAGATTAAAGTTGTTAAGTACATGAACATCGAGTAACCACGGCACTGGTATTTCTCCTCTTTGGAAGAAGGAAGTGTGTGGTACTCAGTGGGTGTGAGAATGCTGCCGTGCAGTGCTGACTGGGGAAGAAGTAACCATTCTCTCGCCTACGGGAGACTATTCCTTGAGTTTACAACCCTTCCCAACTCATCTCCAGTCATTTGATCCATATACCAAATATTATATTCTCTTCAACATTTTCTGGATCAATAGATACCTGATGTACTCATTTGGGTTTCTATGAATTTCCCCATCACTTCCTATTATTATTATTCTATTTATTTACTATTAATAATCTCTCTGCTGGTAACTACGATATCTTCTTACCACATAGCAAGGTACTTAAGACAACAGTAACAGTAGAAGTCAGATGGTGGCAGTGTGCTCATGGTAAGATGCTGAAGGCAGCAGGCACTGTTCATGTGGCTCCTACAGCTTCTTGAGGGAGCCCACCTACTGTTCTCATGTGAAGATGAGGAAAAGGAGCATTTCATTTGCCAATCCACCCGGCTTATGACATGAAGAGCGCGAGTGTGGCAGGTGCTTGGTCATGTGTGTTTCAAGTGAGATTGAAATAAATGTTTACAGAGCAAAGACTCAAAGGAGGAGCCAAGGCCGGAGAACAAGGTCTACTTGATACTCAGCCCAACTAGTTTGTCATACCACTTTTTCCATAATCAACATAATCAATCACTTTAACTGTCTGAACACTGAAAGAACAACGTTCGTCACTCACCTGTCTTATAAAGAAGTCTCCATGAATAAGAGAGACAATTCCAAAGTTTGTATACTTGAAAATATGATCCATCAGCCACATCATCTGAGCCACAACCTGAAACATTTAAATCAGACATGGTTACTTCAGTGTTGGAGACAAGAAACTTGCTACACTGTTGCAGGATATTTGATCACACTGTGAACCCTAATATTGTGTTATTTACTGAAAAAAGCTGTTTCTAGTTGTGGTGTGGCTCAGCATGAACACCCACTTTTAATTATGTCCAAACAATGAAGGTAAAGTTAGTTTGCAGCAGGAAGCAGCCATGTTTGAAAGTGATGTGTATTTAAGCGGTAGTCAAAGTGAAGAATCAAAGAAAGGTTTGATAGAATAGGTGTCTTAGTTTGGGTTTACTGCTGTGAAGAGACACCATGACCAAGGCAACTCTAGTGCCACTACCTAGGCCTTGAATTCAAACTACCATAAAAGGATATATTCAAACTACCATAAAAGGATATGTCCAATTCTCACAAGGAGAAACTATTTAAGGGGCAATGCAGAGAGAAAGGAAGAGGTGGTTTTGCAAAAAGACATGTTGCAGAGAGAGACAAAGCTAGACATTGGTAAAGACAAATAATGAGAAGGAGCCAGAAGATTAGAACAGATTGCCAAAGTTAGTACAAGGCCAAACAGAGCAATTCAGGAGAAGCTGAGAGAAGCCAGATTGAATCTGTCAGCTTGGAGCGGAATTTGAGCCAGAACAATTGAGTTCAACCAGCTAGGCAAAGTTCAGAAAGAGCTAGAAAGTGTGAGCTTATTCAGCAGTAAGTCTCTAGGCCTAAAACATTCTAGGCCTAGACATGATTGTATGGAGGCTAGAAGCTTTGAGGATTAGCCCTAGGTTAGCAGACTGAAGCAGTAAGCCTCAGGGAAGACAATTACAACAGAGTAAAAAGTACTTTTACACTACACTCTAGCCAAGCCTCCATAATCATCCAAGCTTCCCCGCTCCCCCACTAGGGGGGTGGAGGGGTTGTGATAGGGTTTCTCTGTGTCCTGGTTGTCCGGGAACTCACTTTGTAGATCAGGCTGGCCTCCAACTGAGAGATAAGCATGCCACTGCCTCCTCAGTGCTGGGGAATTAAAGGCACACACCACCATTCCCAGCTCATCTAAACATATTTTGAATTAGTGATGAAGTATATTTTTTCATTTATTTTTTATTCTTTTGAGAATTCCATATGAATACTGCGTTTACATAAGTACCCATCCCACGTCTTCCAGTGACGTCCTCTTCAGTCATTGTTGTTACATACACATGTATGTATATAAACCCAGCCTGCTAAGTCCATTTAGTGTTGTTATATACACATGTATGTATATAAATCCAGCCTGCTAAGTCCATTTAGTGTTGTTACATACACATGTATGTAC
>NW_021604588.1:23695834-23696697 GCF_004785775.1 Grammomys surdaster | reverse complement strand
CTGCTAAGTCCATTTAGTGTTGTTACATACACATGTATGTATATAAATCCAGCCTGCTAAGTCCATTTAGTGTTGATATATACACATGTATGTACATAAATCCAGCCTGCTAAGTCCATTTAGTGTTGTTACATACACATGTATGTATATAAACCCAGCCTGCTAAGTCCATTTAGTGTTGTTATATACACATGTATGTATGTATATAAACCCAGCCTGCTAAGTCCATTTAGTGTTGATATATACACATGTATGTACATAAATCCAGCCTGCTAAGTCCATTTAGTGTTGTTACATACACATGTATGTATGTATATAAATCCAGCCTGCTAAGTCCATTTAGTGTTGTTATATACACATGTATGTATGTATATAAACCCAGCCTGCTAAGTCCATTTAGTGTTGATATATACACATGTATGTACATAAATCCAGCCTGCTAAGTCCATTTAGTGTTGTAAATATTTTAAATCTAATGCTGTCTATAAATTTAGCAGTTGCTATTAGGCTTTACATAAAAAATTATAAATCTTGATTTCTAGCTTTGGAACCCTAAGTCTATAAGCATACAGAAAAAAATGAAGCTAAATTAACTTATTAAATTTAGACTCAAGGATTATTTACTTATTTGCAAGTAAACTGTGTGTGTGTGTGTGTGTGTGTGTGTGTGTGTGTGTGTGTATAAAGACTGAGGAGATGGCTCACTTGCCATGTGTTTCAGTCAGGGTTTCTATTGCTGCCACGTAACACCATGACAAACCGGGGAGGAAATGGTTTCTTTGGCTAACACTTCTATATTGCTTTTCCTTGTTACTGAAGGAAGTCAGGACAGGAACTCAAACAGGGCAGTGTCCTGGAGGCAG
>NW_021604588.1:23653034-23692834 GCF_004785775.1 Grammomys surdaster | reverse complement strand
GCTACATTCCCCAGCCCCGGAGTTAAGTTTTGTTTTTCTACTGTATCTTTGAGTCAACTGAAGAAGGAATAAAGTTGCATGTTACTTATATATTGAATTCCAGATTCGCTGGGCAGTGGTGGCGCACGCCTTTGATCCCAGCACTTGGGAGGCAGAGGCAGGCAGATTTCTGAGTTCGAGGCCAGCCTGGTCTACAGAGTGAGTTCCAGGACAGCCAGGGCTACACAGAGAAATCTTGTCTCGAAAAACCAAACCAAAACCAAAACCAAAACAAAAACAAAAAAATTCCAGACTATAAATACCAGTCATTTTTAGGAGATGACTCCTAGACTCTTTCATTTTACTGTACAAGAAAATATCAGAATATCTCAAAATTACATATCTTCATTTTAAAGGAAGAAAACAAATTAAATTAGTTTAAAATCTCTAAGTAGAAAATTACTGCATCAAAATTTACTTGGACATTCTAAAGAAAGGCAAGTTTCCAAAAAAAGAAAAGAAAAGAAACCGAGCACCAGTTTCCGAGCATCAGGACTGTACAGAGGAGTCCGTGTGGACAGCCAGAGGCAGAGTGCTCACTTCCACCACACCTCCATTACGAGGACCGCACACCTGCTGTGGGCCACATCTCTGGGTGACAAAAGGATGAAGAGGCCTGAAGGCATCCTCTTAATAGACAGGATACACCTGGCACTCCTCTCTTACGCTCACTACCCCCACCCCACCCTGCTTCCTCTTACCCCAGTACACTCAAACTTCTTAGTATGAAGGACTTCTTCAAACAAGTTCAAGGAAGGCATCTTTCCTTTCATATTAGCAATCTTAAAATTCCATGCCAAAGAAATTTCTGACAGAGTCAACAGATACCAAGTTGTGGTATCCACTGAATTAAGATGCTATCATTCATATAAAAAGATTAGTATCTATGATTAAATGTTTGGACTTAATTTTTTTAAATTAATGCACTACAGAAGCTACAGTAGGAGATGATGCCATTTGCTCCCTAAAAAGAGAGGCAGAACCCCAGAGAGCCCAGCCTCATGCAAACCACAGTGGTGCTCCAGTCCCCAGCTCAGCTCAAGCGGCCTGCTCACTTAACTGGTACATTGCTGGGGGAAGTACATGTGGGTACACATTAACTGCATGGATGTGTGTATGTATATGTCTGGTGTGTGTATGTGTGTGTGTGTGACCAGCAAGTAAGCTTTATCCACTGAGCCATCTCCTCAGGTGGTACTCTTTAAAAAGCAAGCAAGCAAGCAAGCAAGCAAGCAAGCAAGCAAGCAAGACAAACCTTTTGTGTTTGGAGGTTTGAATAAGAATGGCCCCATAGGCTCATATATTTGAATGCTTCAATCATCAGGGAGTGACAGTATTTGAGAAGGATTAAAGGATTAGGAAGTTGTGGCCTTGTTGGAGGACGTGTGTCACCGAGGGTAGGCTTTAAGGATTCAAAAGCCCATGTATCTTCAGTACACCCCCCCACCCCCTCTGTGTTAAGATTTAGCTTTCAAGTTACTGCTCCAGTATCATGTGTGCTGCCATGAAGAAAATGGACTAAACTTCTAAAATTGTAAGCAACCCTCCAAAAAAATGCTTTCTCTTGTAAGAGTTGCTTTGGCCATGGTGTCTCCTCACAGCAATCGAACAGTGACTAAGAGACTCACTGGTGCATACACTGCAAACTTCAGAAGTACACAAACCTTTTTACCTAGTAATTCTAGGAATTCATTTTATAGATATACCGAACTATGTGCAAAATGGCATGTACACAAGCCTGTTTAAAGCAGCATTGCAAAGATAGGAAGAACAAAAGCGGAAGCTAGCCCAAATCCATAGAGACAGAAAGCAGACCTGTGGTTGCTAGGGTCAGAGCCAATGAGAAATTGTTCTTTAATGAACACAGTCCACCCTCCTTATCTATGGTAGATTGGTTGCACAAGGCTTCTGAAATCTGTAGGTGTTTTGGCTCATTATAAAAAGTGATGTGGTACTTGCATACAACTTACATGTATCCTCCCATATACTCTAAGTAATTTCTAGACAACTTGATATATACGTTGCTATGTAAATACTACACTATTGCACTGTCTGCAAAATAATGAAAAGGAAAAAGTTGACTCAACTTGGAGACAGAGAACCTACAGATACGGAGGGCCAATTATATAGTTTTAATTTTGCAAGATGAAAAGTTTTGGAGACTTGGCTGCACAACAGTGTGAATACATTTATGTTCGGATTGCCCTGGTGCTGTTTGTATTTTGATGCTAATTCCACTTCCCCAAGAGGGGCTACCTGGGACAGGAGTGAATCACATACTCAAATGACTTCTCCCCATTTTTAACTTGTAAAATAAAGGCTAGAGCCTGTGATTAGGTGGTGGAAGGGAAGGTGGAGCTGAAAAGGTTTAGGGAGAACGAGAAGGAGGAGAGGAAGACTGAAGAGGAGGGGGTGGAAGGAAAATGGAGCAGAGTACATGGCCTGGAGAAAGCCCAGGTTATGAGGGATCTCATAGCTGGGGACTAGAGCAGTGTAGTGGTAGATCTGCCGCATCTAGGAGCCCAGCTTGTATCCATATTGAGTAGTGTTTTCCCTGCACACGCTTATTTGGGTTGGAGATTTACAGAAACACATTTAATAACACTAAAGCATACTCTTTGGCTTTTCATTTCCTTTTAAAAACTATTTATATATTTACTTAAAACTGTGTGCACACAGATGTACCACGGTATGCATGTGGAGATCAGAACAACTGGTGGGAATCAGTTCTCTCCTATTTACCCCAAGCCACCTCAACAGCCCCAAAGTGTACTCTTTAAAATAGCTAAGATGGGGGCTCAATGGTTAAGAGCACTTGCTATCCTTGCAGAGGATCTTGGTTTGGTTCACAGCACCTATGATGTCTAAAAACTGGCTTTAATTTCATTTTCAGGGGATCCAACACCCTCTTCTGGCTTTTTACAATTTTTGTTTTGTTTTGTTTTTTTGAGACAGGATTTCTCTATGTAGATCAGGCTGGCCTGAAACTCAGAAATCCACCTGCCTCTACTTCCCAGTGCTGGGATTAAAGGCATATGCCACCCCTGCCCTGATCATTTTTTGCAAATTTATTTATTTATTTATTATTTATTTATTTTTGGTTTTCCGAGACAGGGTTTCTCTGTGGAGCCCTGGCTGTCCTGGAACTCACTCTGTAGACCAGGCTGGCCTAGAACTCAGAAGTCCTTCTGCCTCTGCCTCCCAAGTGCTGGGATTAAAGGCAAGCGCCACCACTGCCTGGCATTTTTTGCAATTTTAAGCCATGCTTCGAGGAAGTGTATCACGTGGGGTGGGCTCTGAGGTCTCAAAACTAGCCCTAGTCTGCTTTCTTTCTGCTGCCTGCAGATTAGGATATAACTCTCTTCGCTACTTCTCTGGTACACCTGCTGTCATGCTCCCTGCTGTCATGAGAATGGACTAGCCCCTATACTGTAAGCCTCAGTTAAAAGCTGTCATAAGAGTTGCCTTGGTCATGGTGCTTTTTTCACAGCTAAAGACCAGTGACTAAGACAGCCCACTGCTGCCAAAGGAAATGAAGTTTAACTGAACAAAAAACGGAACAGAAAATTGTTTAGTTTTAAGAACAAAACCAAAGATTAACAATATCCCCTACCACGTGCATACTTGATTTCATAGCAAGACCCTGCTTCACACCAAGAAACAACAATGACAAAATCCCAGAAAAGAACAGTGACTCTGAAGTCATTTTTATGACCATCAAAAAAGAATTAGCATGGAGAGGAGAGGTTGCCTGCCATGTGTTCTTAAGCACCCTTCCAGAAGATCTGTCCCCTGGCTTAGTGGGTATCTGCTGCTGTGGTAAACACCATGACAGAAAGTGAACTGACAAGAGAGACATTTCAGCTTTGGACCCTCACTCCATTGCTGATGGAGGTCAGGGCTGGAACTCAGGGCAGGGAGTGAAGCAGAAACCATGCAAGAATGATGCTTCTGGCATTCCCAGTTTGCTTTCTTCTGCTTTTGTGTGTGTGTGTGTGTGTGTGTGTGTGTGTGCAGACACATGTGATGCAAGTGCCAGTAGAGGCCTGAAGACATTATCAAATCTGGGACTCTGGAACTCAAGTTGACTGGGAGCCACCATGTGGGGATTCAAACCCAGGTCCCCTGGAAGAGTAGCCAGTGCTCTTACCTGCTGTGCCATCTCTCCAGCCCCTGAACTTGCAGGGTCACACATTCGACAATGAGCTGGGCCATCCCACAGCAATCCTTAATTAAGACAATACCCTACAGGCCGGTCTTATGGAGGCATTTTCTCAAGATTTTGTTTTCCAAGATACGTCTAAGTTTGTGTCAGGTTAACAAACATCAACTAGGACACTGATATTACACATTCTTTTACCTCCCTGTACTTTAGTCATTAATAATACTCAAACATATTGTAAAAATTAATGAGGTATAATTGATTATTCCATTAAGATAATTGGACACACCATTTTTGGAATCTGTACTGGCTTGTTTTATGCATCAACTTGACACAAGCTAGAACTAATTGAGAGGAAGGAACCTCAGTTGAAGAAATGCCTCCATGAGATCCAATTGTAAGGCATTTTCGCAGTGATCAGTGGGGCCATCCCTGGGCTGGTGGTCCTGGGTTCTATAAGAAAGCAGGATGAACAAGCCAGTAAGCAGGCAGGACTCCTCCATGTACTCTGCATCAGCTCTTGGCTCCAGATTCCTGAATTGTTTGAGTTTCTGTTCTGACTTCTTTTGGTGATGAACAGCAATATGGAAGTGTAAGCCAAATAAATCCTATCCTATCCTTTTTACTTTGTTGGTTATGGTTATTTCATTACAGCAACAGAAACCCTAACTAAGATAGAATCATTATTAACCAACCATGTTTCAGCATCCCAGGTTATAGGCAGACCCTAACTGTGCTTTCCTAAGGTTAAAAATCACCAGGACAAACAGGACAGAAGAATGAATATGTTCATCAAGAGCAGCTGTGGGAAGGCAGCTGGGTAACTCATTAACCCAGGCTGAAGAGATGGCTCAGCAGGTAATAGCACGCATTGGCTGCTCTTTCAGAGGACCTGACTTTAATTCTCAGCACCCACATGACAACTCATTCATGACTGTCTATAACTCCATTTCTAGCAGATCTGATACCCCCTTTGGCCTCTGAGGATACTGTATGCACACAGTGCACAGACACACAAACATGTAAACAAAAATAAACAGAGAATTAATACCTTATTTCTCTGGCATAAGAGAATAACACCTTATTTCTCTGGTAAGGAAATGTGGTCAAGCAAGGGGGTGGTTGTGAGAAAAGAGAGAGCTGGGAGTAGTGGTACATGCTGATAGTACCAAAGTCCAGTTTTGGGCAGGCACAGGAGAATCAATAGTTCTAGGCCAGCTTGGGATACAGAGCAAAATGCTATCATAAAGACAGAAAGAAGCAGCAGCTTGGCAGTCACACATATCTCCATAATATTCTGTTCAAACTCTGAAAAGGCCTCTGAACCAATCTGCTGACTTCCCAGGAAAATGGGAAGGATAAGCCAGATGTTAGCTGTACCAACTTGGAGCAAGCACAAGTTCCCAGATGATTTTTCACACTAGCATCTGACTAACTTGAGAGAACTAAAACTAAGAAGGATCGAGCCCCTGGTGGCTCACACTGTGGCTCCAGCTCTACAGAGGTGATCAGGAGTGCAGGGCCTGGATAGGCATTTGAGGCTGGCTTGGGTTCTATGAGACCTTGTCTCATAAACAAACAAATTTTAAAAGCCATCACTATCACAAGATCAAACAAATGAAGACGGACATGGAGCTTGGGGCAAATTAGCATTTTTTTCATAGAAAATTAAGTGGGGGTTGGAAATAGCTCATCTGGTAAAGCAAGTGCTATGTAAGCAAGAGGAAGTAGTTTGCTCTCCAGAACCCATGTTAAAAGTGGGCATGCTGGCATGACTTACGGTGCTAGGGACAGGGAGGTGAGGACAGGCAGACCCTGAGTATAGCAGCCTAGGCTACCAGCCAGTACCGGGTCCCAGTGACAGAAACAAGGCACACAGCTTCCTGAAGAATGACAAGCAAGGTTGACCCCTGCCTCCATGTTTCTACGTGTACATACACATGAGTGTGCACACACACACACATAATGTAAGCATGGGAAAAGGTTACAATATCTTGGGAAAATAAAAGTAAACAACTTTGCAAATGGCTCATTATAAACTAAACTATATATTCATAGTAAATGCTATAAATGTTTATATAACCTAAACCACAATAAAGTTAAAATACAAAGTAGAAAATTTTACTTTTTAAGTATCATTTAAGGCAGCGGCTCTCAACCGGTGGGTCGAGACCCCTTGGAGGAGGTCATAAGACCCTTTCACAAGGGGTCACATATCACACATCCTACATAGCCAACATTTACAACACAGTTCATAACTAGCAAAATCAGTTATGAAGTAGCAGCCAATTAATTTTATGGTGGGGGGGTCACCACAACATGACAAACTGTATTCAAGGGTCCCAACATTGAGGAAGGTTGAGAACCTCTGATTTACAGAGCTGCAGAGATGGTGCAGTATTTACAAATGCTTGGTGCTCTAGTAGAGAACCCAAGTTTGGCTCCCCACAGCCATTTGTGGGAAGGGGTTAACAATAGTCTGTAATTCTAACTTCAGGGGGACTTAACACCTCTGTCCTCCAGGTACCCGCACAGACATGCACATATCCATATGCAGAAACACAGACACATAATTAAAAATAAATAAATCTTAATCCTGCCCTGATTTCCCTTCATGACAGACTACAGCTGTAACTGAAATAAATTCTTTCCTCCCTGGGTTGTTGTTAGTCCCATTCTTGATCATAGCAACAGGAAGCAGACTGTGACTTTCCGTGCTCATGGCCTGATAGGCTTAAAGTGTTAAACATGGCCATTCTATGAAATGCAATCCATTTGTGTAACACAAGCCCTGTCAAAATTCTAATGCAATTCTTCACAGAGATTTTAAAAAGTCTTAAATCTCATCTGGAGACACAATAGACCTAGGATAGACAAAATAATCCCGAAAAATACAAGAATTACCAGATTATCACCATTCATGATTTCAAATTGTATCACAAAGCAATAGTAATAAATCACCATGGGCCTGGAATAAACACAGACACTATGATGAGTGGGACACAGTTGAGAACCCACACTCCTAGAGCCACCTGGTGACTGACAGAGGCCAACAACAGACACTGGGAAGGAGACAGCATCTTCAGGAAATGGTGCCAGTTAATGAGGACAGACACGTGCACAAGAGTGAGACTAGACTCCTCCTACCTCTCACCCTGCACAAAGCAAGCGTCTAGTCCACTATTCTAGTAAATCATCTGGACCATCCAAATTGTCTTTTTTTTTTTAAGTTCTTATGAATAAAATGGATTTAATAGAAACAAACTGTTTGTTCTGTTTCATCTTAGACTATGTTACAATTTTTAAAGAATTGGCCTATGATGCCGGGCGGTGGTGGCGCACGCCTTTAATCCCAGCACTTGGGAGGCAGAGGCAGGCGGACTTCTGAGTTCGAGGCCACCCTGGTCTACAGAGTGAGCTCCAGGACAGCCAGGGCTACACAGAGAAACCCTGTCTCGAAGGAAAAAAAAAATTTCCTACACATGTTTTAGTCAAATTTAAAAGAGTTCAAATTATGACAAGAAATGAATGTTCTTTCATATACAGCCCATTGTCTTTTAGAACAACCACCATATTGGAGACAGAGAATAGCTCCATGCCCTCCCAAATAAACATTCTCTCTCCTGTCCTATCCTGTATCTAGGTTTGCCTTTAATTTGCTATGTCCTCAACAATGACCACAAACGTTTCATCATCCCACTCCTGTCTCCCCAGTGCTAGGATTATAGAGATTGTCACATGCTTGTTTATATGGTGCTAGGAACTAAGCTTAGGCCTCCCACATGGCAAAAGTAATAGTAAGTGTACCAAATTACCAGAAAATAGTACACCATGTAGTATTCTCTGCTTTGTCACCAGATGATGACATGCTCTGAGACTCTGACCTTAAAGAAACTAAAAGCTAGAAAAATTTTTTAGAAACATTTCCATCAAATCCCCCCATTTTACAGGAAATTTCAGTTAAATACAAGAGCTAGAAAAGTCTGCTGTTCCTTGCCTGATTGAACAGTTGCAAAGAAAACTCACACAGAGGGTAAGTATGACTGATCTGTACTGCCTCCTGCTCACTGTCCTACTAAGTGCTTACTGACGTCACAAATGAGGAGAGAACTGAAGGAAGCCGGCACTAAGTATACAAAGTATAGGTCCTGTCTCAGTTACTGTTCTACTGCTGTGAAGAGAAACCACAACCAAGGCAACATATAAAATACAGCATTTTTGTTTGTTTGAGACAGTTTCTCTGTGTTACAGCCCTGGCTGTCCTGGAACCTGCTTTGTAGACCAGGCTGGCCTCAAACTCATAGATCCACCTGCCTCTGCCTCCTGAGTGCTGGGATTAAAGGTGTGCACTACTACCACCACCACCATCCCGGCTAAAATAAAGCATTTAATTGTTGCTTATTGTTTCAGAGGGTTAGTCCACGATCATCATGGTAGAGGCCATGACTGCAGACAGGCAGGCATGGTGCTGGAGTAGTAGCTAAGAGTTCACATCTGATCAGTAAGTTCCAGGAGGAGAAAGGCCCTGGACCTAATATGGGCTTTTGAAACGTCAAAGTCGAACCAGGCAGTGGTGGTACACACCTTTAATCCCAGTACTTGGGAGGCAGAGGCAGAAGGACTTCTGAGTTCGAGGCCAGCCTGGTCTACAGAGTGAGTTCCAGGACAGGACAGCCAGGGCTACACAGAGAAACCCTGTCTCGAAAAACCAAAAAAAAAAAAAAAAAAAAAAAGAAAGAAAGAAACCTCAAAGTCCACCCACAATGACATATCTCCTCCAACAAGGGCACACCCATTCCTTCTCAAACAGTTCCACTAACTGGGGACCAAGTGTGCAAATGAACCTATGTGGGCCATTTTCATTCAAACCACGTGGGTCCCATCCAAGGAGGACAGCTATTCAGTGTCAATCTTATACTAACATCTGGTGCTTGGGAATGTGGATCCAGACTACAACAGCCTCTTTTTTTCCCCATTTTACCTACTGTCTACCAAAATTCCATTTTATTAGTAATATGCTACTTTGAGATCTAAAACCCCAAACAGGTCCCTAAGAAATAATTTGGCAAGCACTAGCAAACAGAAAAACAAAAAACAAAACCAAACAATACTTATAGGCACAAAATGAATGATGAAGAAATGCCACAGAGTTAGCAGTGTAAGCCAGGTACCTCAGTAGCAGGGAGGCTGAGACAGAATGGACTCTGTAGGTTCCAATCCAGCCTGGGGTACAGAGTGAGAACCAGAATCAGAGAAAATTGTTGTGGTCTAGATCTGTAGTCAGCCCTTGGAAAGTGGATGCAGGAGGATCAGGAGCATCCTCTGCTACAGAGTGAGTAAATGGCTACCCTGGCTGGGATACGGGTAACTTCTGGAGGGGGAGGGGTGAGAATTGGAATTACTATCTCCAGCTGACTGAAGGATCTGCTTAGACAAGAGGCAGAAACCACTGAGTGGGGCCCCTGTGGGGTGTAAATCTGTCCAGTCTATGGGAGTCCCAGGCTATAGATTCAGAAACAGCCTGATTTGTCATCTGCCATGTAGTTTCCATCCTATGCCATCTGTCTTGGAACCCAGGTGTTGAAACAGTGACCCAGAGTCTCTGGAAGGCCTCCAGTATTTTGGTGATTTTAGTATAGCCAGGAGAAGGCAAGGGGACAGGTTGCAGTGGCCTTGTGGGGCAACAAATAATAATGACAACTTTATTTGAACTTCTAGTCTCCACACTATAAGAGAATAAATGCCTGCTGTTTTATAGTTGTGCAGAAATGTATTAGAGCAGACACAAGAATCTAATAAATTAGTGAAACAAGATGTGAGCTCTCAGCTGTTTCTGCTGCCAAGCCTTTCTCCCTATTGGAGACTCTGAGCCTCTGAAAGCATAAGCCCACAAACACTTTCTTTTATAAGTTGCCTTGGTCATGGTGTTTTGTGACAGCAATGGAAAAGTAACTAAGACAGGGTAGGTCTGTAAACTCCCATTAACAGTGCAGAGCTGGCAAGCCTCAAGATACTGCATGGGTATGTATTTAATGTTTTAAAAAATATTTCTGCAGAATTATTGACAAAACTCAAAATATAAACATACCTGAACCCAACTATTTGTGATATAATTTCACTAATGAGAAGAATGGAATTCTTTGTTGGGTAAGAATATTATATTTAGGGCTGGAGAGATGGCTCAGTGGTTAAGAGCACTGACTGCTCTTCCAGAGGTCCTGAGTTCAAATCCCAGCAACCACATGGTGGCTCACAGCCATCTGTAATGGAATCACACGCCCTCTTCTGGTGTGTCTGAAGATAGCTACAGTGTACTCATATACATAATATAAATAAATATATCTTTTAAAAAAAGAATATTATATTTAATTATCCTTTAAAGTGTTTTGTATTATCAATTGATTACAGATGTTCAGCTGTAAAATATGCTTAGATGGACGGGACTTACAAAACAGGAAGTGAGCTAAATTTAGCCCAAGGATCACTGTCTTCCAACCTTGACTTTTAGGTAGAAGGACCACAAATCTCTGTCCTTTAAGCAACTGACTAGTTTTAAAGAGACAAGATGAACATCAGTGGAAAGTGAGGGGTAAGAGGCAGAACATGTAGATAAAACAGAGGAGCTATTCCTCACTTTATCAGGGATGTAATCAATCAATCAATCAGTCCATTTTTCCTTCAGCCCCTACTCCTGGAATGATAACTCTGAAAGTAATTATTTATTATTAAATGCCTGGACCGTAAGCTTTGGCTCCTTCCCTGACTAGCTCATAACTTATTTAACCCATAGAAACCATTCTGTCTTCCACATGGTTGGTTACCTCTCCTTCAGTCCTGGCTAGCTTCTTCCTTCATCTTCCTCAGAATCTCCCTTAGTGCCTCTCTCAGCATCTCTCTTTTCTCTCTCACTATTTCCCTGAATCTTCTCTCTCTTCCTGCCAGTGTCCCACCTACTTCCTGCCTGAGCTCACTGGCCATTGGTTTTTTTACTGACAGGTGACGCTTACAAGAGATTCTACAATGAACACTCCTTCTAATGCCAAAAATAATGTGTGTCTGAGGACACAGCAGTTGGTAAAGTACCCTCCTGAAGAAGCATGATGACCTGAGTTAAGATTCCCAGCACTCAATAACAGCAAGGCCTGCATATCTACTTTCAGCTGTTGGGTAGCAGAGGCAGGCAAATCTGTGAGTAGCCCACTAGCTGTCCATTCTAGTTGAACTGATAAACTCCAAGTTCGGTGAGAGACCCTGTCTCAAAAATAAGGTGAAGGGAAATGAAGGAGAATAACCAGGCTTGGCCTCTGTTCTCCACATTCACACTCACAGCTACATGGGAACCTGTACACATATAAACACATATGAGCTCATGTACAGAAACATACTCACGTATTTATATCACATAGACATACATATACACAAATCTGTAAATAGTAGTTCTTCTCTCACTAAATGAAAACACACATAACAAGGGTTAGGAGCCTAGCTTGCTGGTAGAGTATATGCTCTGAATGCCCTGGTTAGATGACCAGTACAGAAAAGAAACACACACACACACACACACACACACACACACACACACACACACACATGCGCACGCCAACTTCAGTCTATAATGCTTTGAAAGTTTTTTGTTATCTCTTTTTTATGTGTTTGGGTGTTTTGCCTGTCTATGTACCTCATGTGCGCCTAATGCCCTAGAAGGTCAGAATAGGGGTTTATATGTCCTGGGACTGAGTTAAAGACAGTTATAAACAGCCATGTGGGTACTGGGAGTTGCATCCTAGCCCTCTGGAAGAACGGGTAGTGAGTGCTTTTAACTGGTGAGCCATCTCTCTAGTCCTGAACAGTTTCTTAAGAATTAGAAAGGAGCTACAAATACTGAGGAAATACTAGCACACATTTACAAGGCCATTACTTTTGTGTGCAGATGATGTGGGCACAGAATCCTGACCCTTTGTGTACTGCAGATTCAGCCCAATGGTTAGGAAGCTCAGTTACAGAGGTTCAGAAAGCAGGTGACTTCTTCTGGGTCGGAGAAGTGTGTGGTGTGCTCAGAAGCAAGTGGAAATTTTCAAATGGGAGAACACATTAGGTACTGGAGGACTGCATCTGAGGAAATGCAGCATGCCTCGGGAGAAGAGCTTTACCACTCTGCAGTCTGGAGCAGGACCACAGTACACAGTTCCACATAGCTCTGTTCTGCCACCAAGGCCCAACAGTACACGCTTCCCATGTACTGAGCATGGACAGGTATTCTCTCAGTCAACCTTCACCAAGGAGAGTGTCTTAGCACACAGCTGTATTAAGTAAATGAATGGTCTTTGTTCTATTCAGGTATAACCCAAGGTGGGTTAGAATATAGAATTTTCCACTTTAAAATGGAAAAAAGAGAGGAAGGAAGGGAGGGAGGGAGGGAAGGAGGAAGGGAGGGAGGGAGGGAGGGAGGGAGGAAGGAAGGAAGGAAGGAAGGAAGGAAGGAAGGAAGGAAGGAAGGAAAGAAGGTAGGTAAAGGAGCCGTCTCTTGTCCCTGAATACCCACTTCTACAGCTGTCACCACCTATTGCCTCACCCCGTCTCTCATTCATCTCTAACACAGTCCACTATACTCTCCAATTCTACCACCTCAAATGAAACCGTTCCTGCCAAATGCAATAAAAGTGGTTAGGGCTCACCTTACAAATAAACTCCACAGAGGCATTCAGCAGTTCCCCCAGGTTGCACTGCTGACTCGAGGCAGGCATTCCCTCTGCGGCTGCTCTGTTAGCTCCTCCCCAAGTTTGTACCTACAACCTCCCCAGTCACTAGGCACCTGCACTTCCTGAGGTCTGCTTCCAGATTCTTCCTCCCTTAGGTCTCAGTTTCCCCAGGTCAGCAGTTCTCAACCTGTGGGTAGCAACTCCTTGTGGGGGAGGATGTCAAACAACCAACCATTCATGGGGGTCACCTTGGACCACCAGAAAGCATGGGTATTAACATTACAATTCATAACAGTTACAGCTATGAAGTTGCAATGAAAATACTTTCATGGCTGGGTATCACTGCAGCATGTGCAGCTGCATTAAAGGGCCGCAGCCCTGGGAAGGTTGAGGACCACGGGCCTAGGAGATTTGACCCAGCCCCACAACTACAACACCACTAATAATCCCCCAACTTCAGTCTCTGGCTCAGATCTCCTTTGAGTTCCAAGACGCATACCCACATCCACAGCACTGCTCCAGTAACGGGCTTCAGCTACGCTCTGATTATGTTTCTAAATCTCCCTCAAGTCCCCCTCCTCTGGGCTTCCTCGTTACCTATCCCGATACCTGACCCTCCATGTCACTGTGTTCTGACAGTTTCCCTTCTCCCCAGCTCACTAGTTTCCAACTCCACTTCCCTGGCTATGAAGAGTCCTTGGGCGGCCCACACCCTCCCACACGTTCTCTCATTTCTCTAATCCATTCCCACAAAGCAAGCAGAGCATAGAATTACAAGTAAGAATCCAATTTCATCATTTCCTTAAAACCCATTTAGAGAAATTCCCAAATCCTTTCAGGCACTTCAAGGCCAGCTTCCCACCTTCTGCTCTCTCTCCCACTCCCTCCTCCATGGTGCAGCTAGCCTGGCCTCCCCTTACTCAAACACACAAACACTTCCTGCCCGTACACACACCCTTTCTCCTGTGTCAACGGGCCAGCATTCTTACGTATTCTTACTCCCTACCCTTATAGCCTGTGACATTCCAAATGACATCTTGGTTCTCTACTCATAAATACGTATCTCATTTTGCCAAACAAACGTATTTCCAGTTAACCCTGTTCTTTGCAAGAAATTCATTTAGATTTCTCTTTATTTTTTAAGATTTATTTTAAGTGTATATCTGAGTGCTTTGCTCACATGCATAATATACATGTCTGTGTGTTTTGTGAGTGTTTGGTGCCTGAAGAGATCAGAGGCCCAGAGTTACTGATTAGAAATCAAAAAGTATTCTAAGCCACTGGGCCATCAACCTTCAAAGATGGAACTGTGTAATGGCTTGATATGTGCACACTGACTTTTGCTTTTCTAAAAACTTCTTTTATAATATTTTTTATTAAAAAATTTTGTTCATGGAATGTATTTTGATCATGTTTTCTCCCTTCCTAATTCCTCCCTATCTGCAAAACCTCTCCCCACCCACTCAACTTTGTTTTCTCTCTTAAAAAAAAAAAAAGCCAGATTTTCCCCATCTCTCTTATCTACTGAACTTTATGCTCCCTCTCAAAAAAAAAGAAAAGAAACTTCTTGAACACAGAATTCACCCTAATTGATTCTCAAAATCTGTCCCTTTGTCTTAGTCAGGGTTTTATTGCTATGAAGAGACACCATGGCAACTCTTATAAAGTAAAGCATTTAGTTGGGTCTGGCTTACAGTTCAGAGATTTAGTCAACTATCATCATGACAGGAAGCACGGTGGCATGCAGGCGGACATGAAGCTGAGAGTTGTACACAGTGATCTGCAGGCAGCAGGAACGAATGCCACACTAGGCCTAGCTGGAGAATATGAGACCTCAAAGCCCACCCCACAGTGATAGAATTCCTCAGTCAAGGTCACACTTCCTACAACAAGTCCTAATAGTGGCACCTCCTAACAGAGCCACTCCCTATGGGCCAAGCATTCAAACACATGAGCGTACGGGTCCGTTCCTATTCAAACTACTACTTCCCTCAAAAATCTTTTTAGTAGAAATTAATTCATTTAATCCAGGCGGGCAAGCTAGTTCAGTGAATAAAAGTGTTTGCCACATGATCCTGACCACTTGTGCTCAAATCCCTGGAACCTATGTAATGAAAGGAGAGAGCCAACCTCACAGTGGTCCTCTGAAGGCAACTCCTTTTTGCATTCCCACTTGCCTTTAGGGAGCTATTTCTTTATTTCTCAATAAACTTTGCTTGCTTGTCCTTAAAAAAAAAAAAAAAAGTCCTCTGACCTCCACACAATATGCCCCCATCACACACACACAAATACACAATAATAACAAGTTACAAGTTAAATTTAATCACACTCTTAAGGATTTTACTGGTCAGTATCTTTGCTAACTGGTAATAGACAGTCAATAAACAAGTAATGGATTATAATGCGAGACATTTTTACAGCTGATGCTCTGTTTGATGAGAGTAACAGCAGCATCTCAAGAGAGTTCTTAGTAAAACAACAACTAGTAAACACCTTCCCAGTGGAGACAGGAAGGGTCTCTTAGCCCAGTTATGTATATTAATTCCTAAAAACCCCACTATTATAACTCAGCAAATGGTGTGGGTGTGGGGAGTCAAGACAGGGTTTCTCTGTGTATCCCTGGCTATCCTGGAACTCTCTCTGTAGACCAGGCTGGCCTCAGACTTGTAGAGACTCACCCGCCTGCCTCTCAAGTACTGGGATTAAAAGCACGATCCACTAATGCCTGGCTTCAGCAAACATTTTTAAAATTAGAATTTCTAAACAGTTTTAATACATAAGAAAAAAAGCTTTTTTCTCTCTTTTTGTTTTTATTTGTGACAGAGTCACATCATATAGCCCAGTCTCATAGTAAGTATATATTATCCAGAAGGATCATATTACAGAATTAAAATGTTTCCAGGACTGCCAGAGTTACATAGTGAGATCCTGTCTCAAAAAACCAAACTCAAACCCAAACCCAAACCAAACCAAACCAAAAGGTGGTACATACCTTTTATCCCAGCACTTAAGAGGCAGATGCAGGTGGATCTCTGTGAGTTCATGGTCAGCCAGATCTATATAGTGAGTTCCAGGACAGCAAGTTATATAGTAATGTAACAGGGTCCCAGACCTTAACACAACTGACTCCATGATGCAAGGGCCATTCAGGCTGTAAAACTCAGTAGGTAGACAGCACCACTTACCGAAAATGAAGACAAAGACCTAATCCACAAAATCCCATAGTTCTAGGAAAGTCCCTAAATGTACTAACCTTGCATTTTGGCTTCTGTAGTTCCACTTCTGGCTAACTGTTCTTAACAAACTATTTCAACCCAGAACACGTTTTTGTTTGTTTGTTTGGTTGATTTTGTTCTGGTTTTGTTTTGTTTGTTTTGTCTTTGTGCTTAAAAGCCCATCCTGAGAAAAGGTAATAAAGACTTCCTATTGGCTTAAACCCATGTCCAAGCAGTCATCTCTGGTGAATAGCCCACAATAGTAAAACCCTGTTTCAAAAACCAAACCAGTAACAACAGAAAGTCAACAACAAAACCTATTTAACATTCCAAACTTAACTACACAGCCACAGCAATCAAGGCAAAGTGGCATGTATTAAGTGCAGAACCACAGAACAGAACTGAGAATCCAAAAATAAATCCATACCTCTATGGTCAATTGATTTGTCATAGGACACCAAGTTCATTCACTCTAGGAAAAACCAGTCTTTTCAGAAAAAGAGAAGACAAGTAGATAAATAGCGAAGTTTAGGAGCTGCCGTGCAAGCGTGAACAGGAGCTCAGGTGCCCCAGTGCACACATAAGGACTAGGTAGGCGTGGCTGCCCATATCTAATCTTAGCACTCTTGGAAGGTAGAGGCTAGGGAAGCTTTGGGACAAGCTAGCTAGCTAGACTCTTAAATCACTGAGTTCCAGGTGTAACAGGTAACTCTGCCTCAGTAAATAAAGTAGAAAATCACCAAAAAGACACCTGATGTCCTCCTCTGACCTTCATAGGTACTCCCCACACACATGCACATACCCCCATACATAATCCAGATAGACAGTAAGAAAAAGGGCTGTTTCCTTACCTCACTGAATATAGAAAAATTAACTCAAAATGGTTCACAAAACTAAATATAAAAGCTAAATTCTTTACAGCAAAAGAAGAGTAAGTTTTCATGACCTTCAATTGGGTCACAATGCTAAAAATATAATAAACCAATGAAAAAATAGATAAGGTACCAAATTTATAAAGTTTTGTTTTGTTTTAAAACAGGGTCTCATTGTGAAGCTCTGGCCTGAAACATGCTGTGTAGACCAGGCTGGCTCATAGAGATCTGTCTGCCTCTGCCTCCCATGTGCTGGGATTAAGGCATATGCCACCATGCCTGTGGCCCCAAAACTCTTATAAAAACTTCTATCAGTCAGTTTTGCATTAATAAAACAAAATGCTAGAGGTGGGCTAACTTTATAAATAAAATGTTCACCATTGTGGAGGCTGAAGATCCAAACAGCAGGGATGGGCACGCTGCTCCACCTTGCCTGTGCTAGCTACTAGCAGACTGCAACAACAGGAAGAAGTCACTATGGCAAAGAGGGTGTGGGAGACACAGTGGAACCAGCTCAGACTTTCAGTCATCCTTCCAAGTCTTACAATAAATATCAACCTCTCGAGGACTTGTCCAAACTTAACCTATGAACTCTGGGGCGCCCACTTAGCACCACCTCTGAAAGGCCGTATTGTCTCCAACACTAACTCTGGGGCCTAAGCTCCCAAAACACAAATCTTTGTAGAGAGAAACAACATCCAAATTATAGCACAATCTCACCTTTAAAAGGTAAGCAACCTATTTAAAATGGGCAGAAGATATGAAGGGAGAGTTCTCCAGAGAAAAACCGAAAATGGCCACTAGTACATGGACATAGCATTAGTCAATAAGAAATGCAATTCTAAACCACAGGGAGACACTACTTCATATCCACCTGAATGGCAAGAATTAAAACTCCAGAAAATAAGTATGAACAAGGAAGAAAGAAACTGGAACCTTCCTCCATTTCTGATGAAAACATAAATCAGTAGAGCTGCTATGAAAAACAATTTGGCAGCTTCTTAAAAGTTAAACATAGAATTACCATGTGATCCAGAAATCTGACTCCTATGTTGAAGAGAATTGAACGCATATGTCAGAACAAACCTTACATATGAATGCTTATAGCAACAGTATTCAGAATAACCAATCCATAGAAACAAGCCAAACATTTATCACCTGGTAACTATAAAAAAAGAATGTGGTCCATCTGTCCAGTGGAATATTACTCAGCTATACAAAGGCAGAAGGACTGGCACATGTTACCATAAAGATGAACATGGAACTCTATAGTAAGTATAAGAAGCTATATGCGAAAGGTCACAGGTCATATGATTCCATTTATATAAGGTACTCCAAATAGAAAAATCCATAGACACAACATAGATTAGTGGCTGTCAGCTCAGAGGAGGAAGGAATCGTAAGCGAGGGCTAACAGGTTTGGAATTTTCCTTCCAGTGATGAAATGTTCTGGAGTTGGACAATGGGGATAAATAACCATGTGATTACACTGACATCACCTGCTTCGTTACTGTTCTCTCGATGTGAAGAGAGACACATGACCATGGCAACTTATAAAAGAAAGCACTTAATTGGGCTTGCTCACAATTTCAGAGGGTGAGTCCATGATCATTATGGCGGTCGGCAGGCAGGTACGGCACAGTTGTAGTAGCTGTTCCTGCCTATGTGGAAAGTGCTTTACCTACCGAATCATCTCCTCAGGTTCCTTCATAAGATTTCTTAGTTGTTAATGAAGTTTTTAAAGTTTGGGAGAGTGTTTGCTAAAAATATCTCATCAAATCTGCTAAACCTTGATGGTGAACATAATATAACTAACATTTTACTATCTAGTTTTTACTGGCATTGTGGAGGAGGAAAGCACATATGCTATGTTGCATGCATAGATCAGAGAACAACTTTTGGGAGTCAGTTCTGTCCTTCCACAGTGGGTTCTCAGGATTACACCGAGGTCAGCAGGCTTGTAATGGCAAGTACTTTTACTCACCAAACCATCTGGCCAGCCCCAAACTGTTTTTAAAAAATGCTTATTACTTGTATTTAATGTGTATAACTGTTTGCCTTCATGTACATATGTGTACTGCATACATGCCCTGTGCCCACCGAGGCCAGAAAAGAGCACTGGACCTCCTGACAACTAGATTAAGGATAACTGTAGCTGCACATGGGTGCTGGGAACTCAACCCCACTCCTCTGCAAGAACAGTACGTGCTCTTACACTAAACCACCTCTCCAACTCCTTCCTAATGTTTTACTATTATTTTTAGTTATTACAACTTAAAATGAGAAGCAAATCAATCATGCTTGCTTTGCTGTTCATAGTTTAAAGTATAAAATAGCCAGACATGGTAGCCTACAATCTTAGCATTGAGAAGACTGAGGTAGGAGGATTGTTTCAAGTTGAAGCTATCTGGGCTAAACAGCAAGCAGCAAGCCAATCTAGGGACACAAAGCAAGACTCAAAAACAAAACTAAACTAAACAAAAACCACTAAGGAGGTCCAGCATAGTGGCACACACCTTTTAATCCCAGCACCTTAATCGGGAGGCAGAAGCAAGAAGGTCTCTATGAATTATACATAGTGAGATCCTGTTTTAAACAACAACAACAAACTGAAAGAAATAAGGGAAGGGAAGAAAAGAAAAAAGGGAAGGAGGGAGGGAAGGAAGAAGGAAGAAGGAAGAAGGAAGAAGGAAGGAAGGAAGGAAGGAAGGAAGGAAGGAAGGAAGGAAGGAAAGAAGGACAATGTATTTTAAAATTTGTATGAAAAGTCACTACTTTATGAGCTTATTTTAAAATTTTTAATTTCTTAAAAAGGAGTTTCAACGGAGGTCCTCTACATAGGTAGATAATGCTGCTTCCAGAAACTACTGGTTATTAAACAACGACCCCAGAACCAGGCATGGAACACCTGCCAATGTATCAGAGAGGTCCCAGAGGTCCCCAAATAACATAGGCTGCGGCAATGTCCACTCTAACTGGAGATGGTGAGTTCATACTACTGATGACATCACCCACTTTGGTTGCAGAGCACAGAGAAATCAAGCTAAGCTGGAACTGAACTGAAGGCTTTTTTCCTACTGCTGAGTTTTCACACCACCAAGTGCTATGCAGGCTACCGGGGGAAAAAAGCTATCAGTGGTCTTACCCAGTGCTAGAGCCTGTGTGCTGCAGTACCTACCTAGCAGGCAGGATGTGCCCTCAAGTGTGATTGTGAATGACTGCTATGAAGGTAAACAACTACTCTCTACTTAGATTTGAGGCCTATGCCCTAGAAAGGAATCCATGCCTGATACTGTGAACCTAGCCAAAATCCAATGGCTTGGAAGCCAGAGGCATGTGGACCTCTAAGTTCAAGGCCAGCCTCGAACAGAGTTCCAGGACAGCCAGGGCTACAACACAGAAACCCTGTCTCAAACAAAAACAAAACAAAACAAACAAACAAACAAACAAAGCTAAGTACTCAATAAACTTGAATTTTAGATTGGGGATAGTCACAAGAAGCTGGGGGATAGTGGTGTCCTTGCAGCTTCCAAGGTGGCTTACAGACCAGACCTAAGAGTGTCAGCGTGGATCTCACCACACTCCCCCCTGTGGTGCCATCTCTTCCATTCCATCTGATGACATCTCCGAACCTGAGCCCAGAGGAAACAAGTGAAAAGTCTGTGTAACTGGTGATAATCAAGGACCAACTGATAGGGACCACAGAAAAGGAAAGCGAGTGCGCACACACGCGCGCGCGCGCACGCACGCACGCACGCACGCACGCACACACTAATTTTGGAGACTACTTCTTGCTTTTAGGCAGACTTTGAAGAAAATTAACTTGATAATAAATCTTGTAACCATTTTATAACAACCAACTACAGTCTAGTACAAGTATGGCAGGGCTGTTTGGGTTTTATCACACAGGTGAACAAGGATCTTTGTGTTAGACTTTCTGGTATAACTCTCCTTAGGAAGCACACAAAGCAATGAGAAGTAGGGACCACAAAACTCCTTTTTTTTCTAGTAAACCCAGAAAAAAAACTGCAAAAAATATAAAACTTACAAAGCACCTGAGAGCAGGGCTAAAAAGAAACAAGGCTGAGAATATCCATGTTGGGATGAAGTATAGAGATAGCATCATACCACATGGCAAGGGGGAAAACTGAGCTGGAGAGATGGTTCAGCAGCTAAGGGCACTAGATGCTCTTTCAGGGGACCTGTGTTCAATTCTTAACATCCACACAGCAGCTCACACCTGTCTGTAACTCTACTAGGGTTTCTGACACCCTCGAACATATAGTACAGGCAGGCAAAACACCACTGAACCTAAGATAAAAAGAAAATGTATGAGAGAGAAAGAGAGAGAGACAGACAATCAACACTGGCAATGCATGTCCTGAGGAAGGGGTTTGACTCTCTTCTGCAAGGGTTATGTCAGTCCAACCACAGCTGTAAGGGAAGGAGCGTGAAGTCCAGATTTGCCCATAAAACCCCTCCCAGACTCAATCTGACTTAGGAAGAAACAAGCCTTATGGCAAAATAGACAAACACATCCAGGTGCTGTATGTGCAACATGAGGAAGAAATCTAGAGCTCTACCTGGCTTCATCCAAACCTTCTGTCATAGCAACTGCAGAAAATCCAAGCAATTACATTATAAGGAATAAAAAAAGGACCCGGCGTAGGACTAAGCAACAAACAAAATGGGAGTGTCCGAGAACAGCCATCAGGAGATTATGATGGAGAAAGTATAAAACTCTAACTACATATTCTTGCATGAATTTGTAAGAATCAATGAAACTACTTACCCTATGAATAAGACAACAAAAAACTAACAAAACAAAAAGAAGGACTCAAAGGAGAATGTCCAGATTACAGCAATACAGGAAGTGTGGGCTGGCAGAATTCAAGGGAGACATGGAAAACCTTTAAATCATAGCAGTAAGGAAGAAATATAAAGGAGCACAAAGAAACGATATTGCAAACAAACAAACAAACAAAAACAAACAACAACAAAACACTACCAGACATTAAAGATAGAGATAATTGGAAAAAACGAAGCTGACTGTAATGTGTGACACACCTATATCTCAGCATTTGAGAGGTTCAGGAGTTCAAGGTTATTCTCAGCTCCACAGAGTTCAAAGTCAGCCTGGGTTACAGGTGACTCTGTCTCAAATAAAAACAACAAAAGAATTAGAGGAAAAGGACTGAGAGACAGCATCCAAGACTGGCCACCAGAGCTCAACCCCCAGGTCTCATGTGGTAAGGGGAGAGGATCAATTCCTTCAGGCTCTTTTCTGACCTCCACATATACACTATGGTATACACACAAGTATGTACACACAAATACAATTAAAAATTTAAAGATAATTAAATAGAAAATAATTAATATAGAAGACATACAAAGAGAACTTGCAGAAAACAAAACAATGAACTGTAACAAACATTTAAAGATATAAATTTAAAATAAAATATTTGAATTTAGCTGGGCCCAGTGGTGCATGCCTTTAATCCCAGCACTTGGGAGGCAGAGGCAGACATACCTCAAAGCCAGTCTGGTCTACACAGTGAGACCATACATATTAATACAATTTTATTAAGTGATTGTTTTTCCTTTATTCCAGCTAGCTCCCAACTAAATGAGACAGAGACCATACGATTTATTTGATCAATCTTTACAATACAATATCTGAGCAACTATTAATCTATTCTAATCCTTTGAGCTAATCGGGCTACCTCTCAGCCAAAATCCCCAAGACACTTGCACTTTAGTATTGATCTGGCTCTCTCTGGTCCAGGTGTGTTCCCCTCTCTTTCCCCTTCCCTCCCCCCACTCCCTTGGATGGGATGGGAAGTCTAGCCTTATTCTCTCTTCAGCTCAGTTCATTGGCTGATCAGCTCTTATTGACAAATTAGAGAATAAATGGGAGCAGTGTTGGCACAACACTGAGAGGGAAGATTCTTAGAATCAGCATTACAATGCCATGTCCAGATTGTAATGAGATATGGGGACAAAGAAATCGGCATTTGAATAATACAAGGATAATCTTTACACACTGCACAATAACAATATGCCTACAAGACCCTATTTCAACAATGACAACAAAATATTTAAATCTATAAAGATCACACAGGAAAAAGAGAATTCAATTACTACAGCAATATATCCTAGTAAAGTTACTACATAATAAAATAGAGAATTCATCGGACATATAAACCAAAAAGATCAATCACTAACAATGAGAAAATTTCAAGTAAGTGTCTAACATCTCTGCAGTACTAGTAAACGGCAGAAGGCATTTATACAGTATTGTAAGTTACTACACCAAAGTGTGAGCCAGGGGTTTTATAACCTGCTGAGCGGTCCTTTACACAGGAAGCAACACAAAGCTCTGGAAATGCTATAAGAAAACTCCTGCCAGATATCTGGGTGACCATTACATAAATTTAAGTAAAGAGTTAAAGACAAAAACAGATAAAATAGAACAAACTGCAGGCCATAACACTATCTAAAAGCAAATAACAAATTGTGAGGAGAAAAACCCAAGAGGGATATCTAAATGTATCAGTTAAGAGCCAATGGATTAGCCTTATAGCTCACAAATCAAAGTACTCAATATAAGCACACATAATAACATAAATTTGTATACAACTATGCATACAAATGAATAAAATCAGCCAGCCATAGTGGGGCATGACTTTAATCCCAGTACTTGCAAGGCAGAGGCAGGTGAATCTCTGTGAGTTTGAGACTAGCCTGATATCTAGATAGGATGGATGGATGGATAGATAGATAGATAGATAGATAGACAGACAGACAGACAGACAGACAGACAGACAGATAGATAAGGTATAGTGAGTTTTAGGACAGCCTGAACTATATAGTGAGACTCTGTATCATTAAAAAAAATTCACAAAAATTACTAAAATCAAGTGATGGAGATGGGAAATAGGGAAAAAGGATTAAAAAGAATTTCACCTTTCTTGACCAGGGTTATTAAATAGAGAACTAAGAATATGATATAAAGAAATGAAACAAAAATACAAAACTTCCAAACCAAAACAAACAAACAAACAAACAGAACAGGCAACACAGTTAAGACCTAAATTCTATATATATGAAAATATAAAACATAGAGGAAGTAGGATTTTATAAATTTCTAATACATTACAAATTAAAGTAGCAATATTTAGCATCTTAATAGAAATCCAGTTGTGATACTCCTTTCAGATGATAGAATTATTTCAGAGAGCTCACACCTCTGAAACAAAGGGCAAAGAGGAAGGTAATGCTAAGAAACACTCTAGGAACATGATCTAGAGATCAATACTGGCTCTTTGAATACAAAAATAAACTGTGGCAAACATCGATTCGGCCAATGTTGAAGGGGAAGTAACTGTAAGCTCTGTTTCTATTTCCACATCAATAACAAAAGGAGAGGGGATCCTAACAGTACCAGATGACACAACTGCCCCAAGTGTGACATGAGCCAAAAGGGAAGTGAAGTAAGACAAACTCATGAAAACAGAAGTGCTCAGAACCACCAAGCTTTTGTTTCACTAAGTAAGTGTTGACTAATATTGTTGCCACAAAGATACAAATTTCAAACTGACAAGTTACTCAAGTATTTTAAATCTACTCTAAGTGCTGATGATAGAACTAGGGAAAAGATCCTACAGAGAATCGTTTTCCTGTGGGGCGGTGGTAAGCCCCCAGGGAGAGAAACTGAAGCTTCTCTCTCCTTCCCTAGGACTGTGTACCTGTGACCTCCCTCTCGCCCCCACTGCTACTGAAGCCATTTATCAGGCAGGAGCACATCTCCTTAGCATCATTGAGTGTATGTTCCTCTGTGGTACTCTCTCTCTCTCTGCCAGTGCTGCTCAGAGTTCCTAAAGTCAATTACTTCTTGTGTCTCCATACTTGCAGGCACCTGCTCCTACTCATTAAATGAGGGCTGGGCATGATGGGGCACATCTTTATCTCCAAACACTTGGGAAGCAGACGCAAACGGATCTTCATAGTCAGTTCCTGGCCAGCCAAAGCTATATTGCAAAACACTGTTTAAAAACAAACACGCATATTAAATGAACAAATGCTTATTTCATATGATCTGGTTCAGGGTTCATATGTTATAGCCTGTAGCTACCTTCATTTCACCTTCATTCCTTTCATGAAGGAATTCAGTGAAAGAGTTTTTTCCTTAAAAAAAAAAGAAGAAGAAAAAGGAAAGAGGTCATTCAAGAAAGAGGCTGCTTGTCGGGCAGTGGTGGTGAACGCCTTTAATCCCAGCACTTGGGAGGCAGAGGCAGGTGGATTTCTGAGTTCGAGGCCAGCCTGGTCTACAGAGTAAGTTCAAGACAGCCAGAGCTACACAGTGAAACCCTGTCTCGAAAAAACCAAAAAAAGAAAAACCAAAAGAAAGAAAGAAAGAAAGAAAGAAAGAAAGAAAGAAAGAAAGAAAGAAAGAAAGAAAGAAAGAAAGAGGCTGCTGGACTAGAGGTGTAACTCAGGGGTTGAGGGCTTCAAATAGTATGTATGTATCCCTAGCTTCTACCTCCTGAGAAAAACAAGCAAACAAACATAATAACCATCGTAGCCCCTATGGAGTGGCATAAATCTATAGTCCCAGCAACTGGAAGGTAGAGGCATCCTCACATACACAGTGAATGAGGTTAGCCTGGAACCTGAGACTCTATCACAAACCTACATATAAGCACACTGACTAAGCATCCTATGAACATCAGACAATGGAACAGGCTCTAGAATTACAGGGAGCCTGTGGGTAAGACACAGGCAAGCACCTTACCCACCAGTGAGTGGACTATGATCACTGACTCGAGAACAAGCTGCAGTGTACTTCTCTCCAGAATAACGCTTCTCAGATGCTTCTGCACTCACGGTAAAAAATAAAGTAAAAGTAACAGCAACAAAACCCCACCACCCTCTGTAGCTCGGCACACTATCTGCTGATGCACACTACCAAATAGTCAAATAACCCACAAAGATGAATATATCTATATATCTCCATCAAAGCCTGAGATCAGGAGAAAACTAAACCTAATCTGCATCAGCTTTCCCTAAAGCCAGCAAAGGTAGATATCCAATCTAAGGAAAGCAGCATTGGCTAAGCAAAGCCAGCTTGGCAGCAAGCCCCCAAGCCCCTGCTAGCCAGACTTCTATAGAAATTCTAGAGCTTCCATTTACAATGACTATCTTTAAACGGCTTAACATACTGAAACTTTAATTAAATATGTTTGGGTAAAAATGACTTTACCAAAATAAGTGAATGAAAGTCAAAGCAAAATACTTTAAATAAGTACATTTTGTTTTAAATATAATCTCTGAAAATGTGCCAGTCTCCACTTAAATGGAGGAGAGATAGGCTAATTTACCTCAGATCCAAGTAATGCATGCAGAAGTAGATCCCTGGCTAAACTCATATCTTTTTCAGACTGCCTTGGAAGTATCAGGGCAAAGCAGTATAACTTGTCCCCAGTATGCAATGTCTGTACATTATTTGCCACTGAAGAGCTAGTGGCAGCAATGCTCACCTCTCCCTAGTACCAACTGAGCCTGCACAAATCCCACTGTCTTCAGAGTCCTTTCAAGAAATGTGTTCATCTGACAAGACAAAGTCAGAAACAAGCAGAAGGACCAGAAAAATCTCCTTTCTATCTTCTGTGTCTACATGTAGTTCTTCAACTCTGAGAAGACAGACTAAAAACAAGATTCTGGGAAGCTGGGCATGGTAGCTCATGCTTATAATCCAGAATATCAGAGGCTGAAGCTGGAGTATCATCATGAGGTCAAGGCCAGTCTGCCTTTCACTCCCTTACTTTGGAAAAGTGGCTGTTAGTCAGACACATTGATTATAGTCCGAGTGCATTAAACATTTCAAAGCTATCCATTGTGAAGTGGAAGCGTCTGAGGCTCCAGGGCTGTGTATGAGCATAATGAGACCTTCTTTCAAAACACAATCAACAATAACAAAAGAGGGTCTTGGGCTTATGGCCTTATTACTCCTTATCCAAGAACCACAGGTACATCTGAGGGACTCATTTTGTTTGCCTCTTTACAGAAATTTAATAAATCTTCCTGAACATCCCAAAGGAACTTATTTACTTATTATTTATTTATTTATTTATTTATCTATTTATTTATTTTTTGGCTTTTCAAGACAGGGTTTCTCTGTGTAGCCCTGGCTGTCCTGGAACTCACTCTGTAGACCAGGCTAGCCTCGAACTCTCGAACTCAGAAATCCGCCTGCCTCTGCCTCCCTCCTGGGATTAAAGGCATGCACCACCACCGACCGGCTTGTTTATTTATTTATATAAACTGCAAGTATTCTAACTAAGCTAGATCCCTAGCCCAGAAATCTATTAGATTAAAAAAAAAAAGATACTTTCCTGATAAGAAATAAAATGCAATTTGTCTAAGAAAAGGAAAAAAAGCAGTAAGCACTACTTATTGTCTCTGTCCAGTAGACTTTTCTATGATGATGGCCTGATCTGTATCTGTACTTTTGAGTTCAGCAGCCCCTAAGCCACCCAGTAACAACAGTTAAAGTGTTGTAGGTATAAGCAAACTGAATATCAGTTTCACGTTGTTTTACTAATTCACATCCAGCTAGTTGCTACCATCTAGGGTAATGTAGGTTAGATCATCAGCCTAAGTCCTCAGCTGAGCAACCTTGTCTTACACTAAATTACCAGTTTGAAATCTCTCATTTAAATCCAGTTTTCAGTTTTCTGATACTTGAAACTTCCTTTTAAGTGGATTTTCAATAAATATTTGGCAGTTTTTATTCTAAAATATGAACATACTCTACTTGCTACTACAATCATAACAGTCAAGAGAGCAAACAATGCAGCGACAACAGGAGTTGGTAAGCAGGCATATCAACAAAAGAAGGGTCTAAGCAAAGACAAAGCCATGGGCTTATAGGGCAAGAACCATGTGTGTGAAGGACTCATTTCCATGTTCGCCTCCTCATATGACTTTAATAAATCTTCCTGTACACTAACAAGGGGTCTATTTGTTAGTTTTTGGAGCCAGAAATTTGTGGATGCTAGGTAAGTGTTTTAACACCAAGCTACTGAGCAGATCTCACAATTCCTTTGACACTGTTCAATTTTTCATCTGTGAAAGAAAAATAAAATGCCTGCTGTCCTCTTGATTGAAAGAGAAGAAACGAGACACATAATGCAAAGAAAGGAGCTCGTTAGCGCCTCTGTAGGTTACCATCTTTAAACCTCGCTCAGGCTTCCAGCAGACTTAATTCCTACTTTGTTTGACTTCTTAACTGTTCTGTTATGATCAGGCTGTGACCAGACTCTCCAAAAGCAAGTATTTTGCTCACAAGAAACTAAAATCTGATGAAAAACTCATCAAATTGTCAACATGCAGTAGCCTGAAGAAGAGCAAATGTTTGGAAGAGACTAAAGCACAGAGGCCACGCCATGACCACTGAGCTGGGGGCAGAAGAGCCCCATAGATAGGTAGTTAGTAAGAAGAAGACGCCCCAAAAGCTTTGCTTCACACTGGAGGCAAACACACTGGAGGCAAGCCGTATTCCCAGCACTTGGGAAGCTGCAGTGGAGAAATGCTCTAATCTGAGTTTAATGCCAGCATGGGTGACATGTTTGGGGATGGTCAAGGATATATAAGCAAAATCTTGTCTCAAGAAAAACAAAACAAGCAACACCTCCCCCCAAAAAAAGAGAGCTAAAAAAGGATAACCACAGGGAGCCCTAGCCACAGGTGACAGTCCCAGGCAGCAGCGCTCCCCTCTCACAGTCTCAAGGTCAACGGCTAGTTTACTTCATCAGGCTGGTACACACAAATGTGTATCACATGTAAGTACAGGCAGTTCAGTTATTTCATTGTTTTTAAGTAGAAAAAAATACAAGCTGCTTTTGAAAGCCTATAAGCTCACTTTAAACAAGCAAGCACAAGTATACTGTGCACACAGTGGAGCTACCAGCCAGCTATTACATACAATACTTGGGAAAGCCAGTGACACCAAGCAAGGGAGGCAGTTGAGACTCTGAATGACAGGCAGGAATGTCATGTTCTCACTGCCATTGCTATAGCTACCAGGCACTGACAAGGACAAGGAGCTGACCCATAGTATCCAAAAGGCACTGGCATCTCAACAGCTCATTACCAAGAAGCAATGCGGGTACCATGCCAGGGGCTTACAGAGTACCAGACAGCAATGGGGGAAAGGAAAAACCCTTCATCGAGGGCCACAGAAACATCCTCTCACAAGGCAGGAGGCTGCCAGGCCCTGTACTGCCACTCCATCTCTGGTGTGTATGGATAAAATCTGCAGATGCAGGCAGTGCAGGCAAGAGGGAGACATATCTAAAAATGGAGAACCGTTTTTTGCCATCTGATCCTAAAAAAACACCCTCCACTCTTCCTAGCTATGAACTACAGCATAGCTGCTGAGGAATCTGCCTACCAGTTCTGCTTCCATCATAAAACTTTCTGCATCTCACAAGTGCTAGAAGCCTCACCCTTCCTGCATTCTTGTAATCCTAAAGAAGGAATAATCAATGAAACAAATAATAAAGGATACAACATTTGGGCAGAAATGGAAGTTCTCAAAATACATGAAGCTTATTGAAGAAATCGTGTACCACACCTCACTTGGTGCTATTAAAGTCCACTACAGCACAGCATTACTCCTCCCCAAAATGAAGTTTAAAAGCAAAACAAGAAACCCCCCTAAAGACACTCAGGGGAAATTAGCATGACATATTTTAAAAATCTTAATAATAGATTTATGAGATAAAATGTAAATTCTAGAAAACAAAAGAAACATACACTTAACAGAAATGGGGAAAGCTTAGCTTAAAGCATTACACAGTGCAGTATTACATTACATGAAAAAACCTTATTAAACTGAACAGAAATATGGCTGCATGGCTTTTCTGAGTGTCCAATGCTTACGGACTAAGTATCTTACATCTTCACTTTCTAAGCCCTCAAGTTCTGTATAATGCATTCCTACCCCTCTAGCATAGCTTTTAAGGACCAACTTTAATAAGTCAATGTCACTCACATTAAAAATACACTAAGGAATCTATCAACAATATTTAATTATAAAATTATACTTCTATGCTAATTATAAAACGTTAGGCTTCCTGGCTGAGGTTTTGATGAAAAAGCCAACAAGACTACTTCTTTCCTAATAGCCAAGGCATTCTCAACCAAAAGCACAATATAGATTCAATCATGGCTCCTGACTTATGCGTTAGCATTGCAAATTGGTTCGAGTGCATTAAAGTGCTCTCCTATCGCTCTTACCTGTGTATCCAGCATACCACCCCCAGGAAGCCACCATTCCTAAAAGCCATTTGTACATGAGTCCTTCGATATACCAGAAGCGCTTACTGTCCAGCACTCGGAGTGGCTGCAGTATAATTACATAGCAGATGTAGGATGGAATAGCAACCAGGTTGTTGGCGACCATGAAGGCGAATCTCATCAGGGCTTTCGCTACAATCCAGCCCAGCCACGGAGCTTCTTCTACAGTCACAGCCATTCTCACATTGGCGTCGGTCCTGTCTTTCTGGGGATGAAAGGAAAAAATCATTTCAAAATGAAAATGGGTGCAGTCAGCAGCACAGAAAAAATCTCCAGCACAAAAATACAAGGAAACGCGAGGGTCTGAGCTCTCCCGGTGCAGAGCTCGCCCGGCGATCTCGAGGGCAAATTCCAGAGGGGGACAGAGAGGAGGGAGGAGCCGCACAAGGTCAAGGGAGCCGTTCCGCGGGGCACGGGCCACGGCGGAATATATTTAGCCCACGCTAGACTGTCCCGCTAGCCGGGGGCAGCCCCGCACCGCGACCCACCGCGGCCGCCTCGCTTCCGCCAGACCCTCGGTCTCCGCACGCTGCCCCGGACCCGGACCCGCCGGCCGGAGGTCCCGCCACGCCGATCCCGAACGCCCGGCCATGCCTCTACCGGGCTCCCCCCCAGGGCTCGTCCGCAACAGCGGGGTGCTTGCTTTCCCTCGCCTCTAAGGGGGAAGGAAAGGAGAGGGGCCCAGGAAGGAGGAGGAAGGTGAGAGGAAGCCGGCGGGGAGGGGGAGGGGAGCAGGACCAGAAGGTGAAGCCGAGGGGCGAGGGATGCGGAGCCCGCGACGCCCGGCTGAGGAGGCTCGGGCAGCGGTTTCCTCAGGTGAGGAGCGGGGCGGCCTCTCCTCCGCCGGGTCCCCCCAGCCGGCTGTCCCCGGCCGTGTCTCCTCAGCCGGCTCCCCCTCAGCGGGCTCTCCGCAGAGGGCTCCCCTCGGCCAGGTATCCCCGGGCAGGTCTCTTCAGCCGGCTCCCCTCACCACAGTCTCCTCGGAGGGCTCACCTCGGTGGGCGCGAGCGGCGAGCGGCGACAGGGCCGAGGGCCGGCGGCGGCGGCGGGAGTCCCTGGCCCGGGGGTCGCGGTCATGGACGCGGCTGCGGCGGCCCAGGCGGCCCGAGGCGCGGCGCGAGCGGGGCGCGCGGGCGCCCTAGTCCCCTCGCGGCTGCCTGTGGACAGAGGCGCGGTGGGGACTCAGAGGCCGGACCTGTCACCGGGGCGGGTCCCGGGGAGGCGGGCGATGCCCCGCGCCCCCGCCTCCGCCTCCTCCCCGGGCCTACCGCGCCCTCGGCCCTCGGGCCGCCGCCGCCTCCTCCACAGGCCACGCGACCAACGGCACCCTTCCCCGCCCCCAGCGCCTCCCGGGCCGGGCCCGCCGCGCCCCAGGTTACCTCGGGCAGGCCGGAGCCGGGCCCGGGCTGTGGGAGCCGGAAGAATGCATGGCCGGCGGAAGGAGGCGGCGGCGCGGCCCTCCCGGCTCCAGGTCCCGGGCTGCGTGGAGACTCGCTCCCCAGGGCCCGGCGGCTGCGTGCGCCCCGGCCGGCCGGCGGGGAGGGTTGGCGGGAGGAAGCGGCGGCGCCCCGGAGCGCCCTCTAACGAAGGCGCGGCGCGGCCCGCCCCACGGACCCCCTAGTGCGCGACTGAGGGCGCCCCGGGCCGCTGCCTAGGCCCCGGACCTGGCCGAGCCCAGAGTCGGGACAGAACGCTGCTCGGAAAGGTCTGGAAAGAAGGCCGGCCCTCCCAGCGCGCGGGGACCTTTTGGACCCTCCTGGACCCCTTTCAGCCAAAAGGGCCGCCGCGCTGCATTGTTGAGGCTCCTTGGTTGCCCAGGCTGGCACGCTTTCTCCTTTTCATTCCTAAAGAAACCCGCTTGCGCTCAGGGCTTTTCTTCTGAACCTCCCCAAGGCATTACGGTCTAGCGTTTTAAATCAATTGTCTTAAGTGCCAGAATTCTTGTTTCTGGAAAGCACCTGGAACCTGAATGACAACATTTTCACTCCCGCTACACACACACACACACACACACACACACACACACACACAGACACACACGAGGTGGGGAGGTGGGGGCGGATCCAGTGAGAATCCAGTGTTCTGTACAGAAATAGTTGAGTTAATAAAGGAAGAAAACACGATTAGCCACATGCTTGATACTGATTACAATGGCCATAGGACTCCTAGCCAGCCCTGGTCACTACTAGGATATTAGCTGAATTTGGATTCAAAGGCTGAACGCCATAAGAAATACAGACAGCATACCTAAAACATAACAAAACCTCCAAAACCAAGAGTCCTTACAGACCCAGTATCTCTTGTTGGGCGTGGCAGCTCATGCCTGTAATCTCAGCTCTTAAGAAGCTGAGGCAGGAAGGTTAGTGTGAGCTGCAGGCTAGCCTGGGATACAGAATGAGTTCCTATACACGAGTTACAGAGTGAGACCCTGTCTATGAGTAAGTAAAGTAAATCGAGCAGAGGTTTGTTTTCTCCTTTTAAAACCAGGCCTTACTTTCTGTGTAGTCCAGGCTGATCCGAAATTTATAACAGTTCAGGCTGGCCTCCAACACATAGAAATCTTCCTGCCTCATTCTCCCCATTGTTAAGATTATAGGTTTGAACCACAATGTCCAGCTAGGATAGGATGTCCCTAGGGAACTGTCATAGCTGAATGAGTATCACTTATTGTCTGTCTCTACTGTGAAAATGTCAAAACCCAGTGTGGTGGTACACATCAATCATCCCAGCACCAGAGAGGCTAAGGCAGGAGTACCAGGAGTCCTGGGCCAGCCAAGGCTACCAGACCTTGTCAAAAAAAAAAAAAAATCAAACCAAAAAATGTTCATGCTTTTATAAACCTTCCCTCTGTTTTCCCTCCCACTTTGATCCAAAAATGACAGAAAAGCTGCCTTATGCCATACAGAAATATTTTTATTCCCATCCTACACAGAGCCTGTTTATCCTTTGCATGTATGCTTGGCCTTTACAGCTATTATTATTATTTACCTATTCACAAATATATCTTACCGTACAGGCCATGCTAGGGTTGTAGCTCACGTGTATTTTCAAGGCCCGGCCCAGCGTATGACAAAGCACAATGAGAAAGAATTAAAGGCAATTGGCTGTGTCAGGGAACTGTCCACAGAGGCTCAACTGATGAGTGTCAATAGCAGTCAGATACACCCATTCATTTCCTGTTCTTCCTTTGTCAGTTTAGGCACCAAGATACTGGACCTTTAAATAAACCTAAGGAGAGAAGTGTAATAAGATGACCATTCAAGTTGTGTCATTATATTCTTAAGGAAGATAGGCAAGAGACATATTTCCAGAATCAAACATCACTTTCTTCAAGGATTCCATTTGTTCTCACCCCGTTAAACTTCCCCACACGCCATGGTACCCACTGACACTGATATCAGACAGCGAGATTTACATCTGCTTCCTAGATGGTAGAATATCTGCCTGAACACGAGATGCACCAACTTAAGAGAGTTAACAGTTGCTAGCCAAGCAGTGGAGCTCAAGATTTGGGATTCAGAAGCATCACTTGTGACATTTTACCACAGTAAGAACCCAGATCCATGAAAGAATAGTATAACACTAGATCTTGGAGACCCGCATTTTCCAGAGTATTAACGGAATGCTGGGCATGGTGGAGCACACCTTTAATCTTAGTACTCTGAGGCAGAGACAGGTGGGTCTCTGTGAGTCTGAGGCAAGCCTCTATGTACTGAGTTTCAAGACAGCTAAGGCTATGCAGAAAGAGACCGTGTCTCAAAAATTTAACCAACCAACCAAAGAAACAAAAGTCATTAATAGGAGATTCTGAGGTTGATAGTTTATAGACTTTAAGTAACCTGAATCTTAGAGGTACAACCTTTTAATTGCAAGTTATTATTGGATCATGTCTGTTCTGTCTGCATTAGTCCACAGCAGTGGCCACACAAAATGCTAGTCATTAGTTTTCATCAAGTTCTGGAAACTAAAGCCGAAGATGAAGGTGTGGACAGGTTTGGTTTCTTCTGGCCTGTCTCCTTGGTTTACCCTGTACTCACATACCGTCTCTCTGTAAGCAGTTGTCTCTAGCTCTGTCCAAATCCCTTCTGCTATTGTTTCTTTGAGAGACAGGTCTCCATAGGAAACCAGCAGGCCAGCCTTCAACTCATTGTTTGGCTCAGACAGTACTCTACAGAAGTAGCCTCCTTCCAAATGCTGAGATTAGAGGCTTGTGCCACCACACCCAGTCAAACGTCTTATAAGATAACCAGTCTGATTGGATCCGGGCCCACACTAATGGCTGCGTTTCAAAATACTTGTCTCTTTTAAGGCCCTAGGTCTATTTGCATTCTGAGGAAGCAGAAACTGAGTTCCAGTGTATGAATTTTGAGGTGCTGTTCAGCCATAGCATTCTATTCTCTACCCTCCAGACGTTGTCATTTTACCAGCTCTTCGGGAAAAGTACCAGGAAGCCCAGTTCCCTCAATCATCTCATTATGTTATCTAGCCTCAACCCAGGAGGTTGTTTGGTTGTTGTTGTTTAGTGAGGGAGAACTCAGGGCTGAATGCCTGCTGAGTAGGCCCTTTACAGCTCTAGCTATACCCCTAGCCTTATGGGAAGCTGCCTGGGCAGGTTTTCCTGAAGTTCTGCAAATTGTGCTGCACACCGTGCCACAGGTATAAATATGCCACGGGTGTATGGAAGGGGCTTCTTTTAGCTTTCTGACCACAGAATTATGTTCGTTTAAGACAATTAAACCTCTATAAATCATGAAAAGTGGTGTTTGGTCTAACTTGTTCAGGAAACCATTTCAGATGGTGTTTATACCTGTTCCTTATATTTCAACATTCATTTTAGTTAATCATGGTGCATTCATTTTTTTCCCACCTTCCATATAATAACTTCTTGCCAGAAAACTCTTTTGCCTTGCCACTTTTTAGCACTCGCTTGCTGAGGTTTTCCTGTGGTTTATTTGCACTCTACCACATGCAAATAGGGATACAAATTCCCTGAAGGATCCTAACAGGGAGATCGGAATGGCTGTAGAAAATTCCGTGACAACTGGCTTCCAGTTCCCTGTCCCACCACCTTAGAACTGTCTTTAACAAAACAAGAACATGAATTCTAGAATTGCAGAGCCTTTGTGTGCAACCTTCATAGGGAAAAAAGGAAACACACCCTACTTTATGGTGACAGGTCTGTCTCAAAACTTTACATTTGAACCACAGAACATGGTGGGAAAATGCAGCAACTTCCATTTCTTGGAGTCTCCACACATTTGAAAACAATCTAACCTAACACCTCAGAAGGATAAATTCCACCCACATGATCCACATACGCACAATGAATTAGGTTATAACTAGAGGGGGGGCCCCTTGGGTAGAAGATTCCCCCTGGGCCGGCTCTTTTTCCTAGTGGCAATTATAAAAACATTTTACCTGCCTGTGCTGGTTTCTACAATGAGGCTCCAATGAACTACTTCCTCTCTAGGGGGAACCCACCAGCAGTTTTGTGCCTGTGCAGTGACTTGGCACAGGCCCGGGATTGCTAGGAAACAGCGGCAACCTACAAGATTGCAGCCCCAGAGAGTCTGACATTCCAGTTGCTGTCAGCACAAACCTCCAGCTAGACGAAAAGATATCCGTAGTCATAAAACCTATGGGGCTGTCATCTTAAAGTCCTCTAGACAAGGTGGGTCAGACCCTCATGTCTTGACTGAAATGCTTTGGTAACTAATCTTAACAGGGTTGTCTCCAAACAACCTTCTTATGACCTAAACAGCTCTGTCTTCTCTAGGCTACTTTCCTGTCCATCTGGTTTCCTTTTTCTTCTGCCCCAGCTAAAACTATCCCTAGGGCCCTGGAGGATGCGTAAGATGGTAATCCCATCAATAGATAGCACCCTAAACTAGAATCTTCTGCCCAGCGCTGCATTTTCCTAGACACGCCCTATCTGTTCTGCCTACTGAGGTAGTCACACAACACATAGCTTCTGGCTGTGAAAATGTTCCCTATTCTTAAAGCATTAACATTTTCTACAAGCCCAAAGCTGCACCCATTTCTACTGGTGGCTTCTTAGGGGCTAGAGTGGGTAAGATATTCTAAAAAAAAAAAAAAAAAAAAAAAGCAGCAAGTTCTTTCTCCTCCAGAACCCACAAACTCACACAGTATACCTGTGAATAAGACAAAGGCAGATTTAAAATTGTATTTGCCTGAGGCAAGAAAGAAGAGAACAGTGTGTTTGCTAATTGTAATCACCCCAGCAGTGACTGAGCACACTCAAAAGCTGGCTAGTCATGTTCTCAGTGCTTTGTGTGGGTTCCTTCTTTCGAAACATTTTGTTTCCGATTGTACACAGATGGGGCTGGGGGCCTGTAGGCCAGAGTTCATATGCGGAGGTCAAAGGACAACTGTGTGGAGTTGGTTCTTTTCTTCCACCTTAAGAAGTTTTCAGGGATCAGACTCTGGCTTGCTCAGTGAACACCTTTATCTACAGAGCCATTTCACTGGCCCTCATTGTCTCCTTGGCTATTTATTTTTGTTGAGATAGCTTCTCACTGTGAAGCTCATCTGGCCTGGAACTTACAGTCTTCAAACCTCTGTTCAAGTACGCTCGTAATTACAGGTCTGTGTCATCACACCCTGCATCCCTTCTTCTAATCCTTGTAGCAGCTTTATAAGGCTTATTGTTACCTGCAGTTTAGAAACGAGGAGGTTAAGCAATTTACCCTGGGTCACTCAGCAAATGGAGGAGTCTGGGCTGAATTTTCAGTTCCCTCCAAAGGTATGCTCCTGACCACAGTCTCCAGTGCTTCCCTGGGAGCTAGCTGCTGACAGAAACACACACACTCTCTCTCAACATCTGGTGTCAAATATTCTGAAGCAGGGTCTCTGATTGGTCAAGGACGGGTCAAGGAGGCTAGGCTGGTTAACACACCCGGGTGCTTTCCCGTCTCCACCTCCCAGCTGTCGGATAGTGCACATCGAATCTAGCATCACCTAGCAATCAAAAAGCTAGTGGCCAATGAGCTGAGGGAAGAAATAGGCGGTGGGACACTGGCAGGAAGAGAGAGGATTCTGGGAAATAGTGGGCGAATAAGAGGGGAAGCTGAGAGCCTCGAAGGGAGGAGCAGGTCAGGACTGAAGGAGAGGTAACTAACCATCTGGAAGACATAGAACAGCTTGAGTGGGTTAAATAAGTTACGAGCTAGTCAGGGAATGAGCCAAGGTTTCTGGCCTAGGCATTTAATAATAAATAATTAGTCTCAGAGTCACCATTCTGGGAGCAGGGACTGGGAGGGAAAAAAAGGGATTTATTTATTTACAGGATAACAAGCACATAGTTGTAGAGTGTGGGTGCGTATGGGCACTTGTGGAGGCCAGAGAGTGACAGCAAGGTGTATTCTTAATCACTCTCCACCTCATTGTCTGAGACAGGGTCTCTCCCCAAACACGGAGTTTCCCTTTGTGATTAGACTAGCTGGCCAGTGAGCCCAGGGATACACTTGTGTCCCACTACACGCAGCTTTTTATGTGGGTGCTGGCGAGCTGAATCAAGTCCGACTTGTACAAGGAACACGTCACCCCTTGTCAGCCATCTTGTCACGCCATCTCGTCAGCCTTGTCTCTTCCCCTGCTGGCCTCTGGTCCTGTCCCCCATTGTAGTAGCCACAGTTAGGATGGAGGGAGGGGATGTGGATGTGGTTACTTTGCCTTTAGAATCTCATACTTTTCCCTTCCCTTTGTCTGTGAGTCACATCCGCCCTCTGTGGCTACTGTGTCAACAGCACCGTCCCCACACTCCTAGATCACTCAGGATCCACTGCCTCCTCTGCTGACGTGATTGGGAAAACCTGGGCACTTACACACTCCGGGTTCTCCGAGAGGGGTCCAGAGCACCTAGCTGTTTGTCATTTGCTGTTTTCCAGCTACTCTGGCGCCTTGAATGGCATCAGTACTCAACCTGTGAGTATCCCATATCAGATATTTACATTGTGATCTATAACAGTAGCAAAATTACAGTAGCAACAAAATAATTTTATGATTGGGGGTCACCATAACATGAGAAACCGTATTAAATGGTCACAGCGTTAGGAAGGTTGAGAGCCACTGTTGTTCGGTTATAAGAAATAGATTTTTAAAGTTTAGTGTTTATTTTGTTTATTTGAACTATTTTTCTACTTTCTAACAACAGTTGGGTATATTAAATGATGAAATTCAGTCTGTAACCAGGAGCAGTCATGATGCTCACATGTCTTTAAAAGTTTATGGAGTTTGGATTTCTTTGAGACAGGGTATTGCTACATAAGCCTAAGGGACTTACTTAGAACTCACTCTGCAGCCCAGGCTGGTATCTGACTTGCAACAGCCTTTCTGCCTGTGCCTCTCCAGCCCTGGGACTACAAGTGTCCACTTCCATGTCTGATTGCACTCTCTTGAGGTAATTCACTGTTGAAAATTGACATTTATTATTTATGCATTCGTGTGTGTGTGTGTGTGTGTGTGGTCAGAAGACAGCTATCAGGAGTTGGTCCCCTTTCTTCCATGTGGGTTTGAGGGATAGGCCCAGTCGTTAGGCTCGACAACAAGCATGCTTAGCTTTTGAGCCATCTTTTGGGCCTAACCCAGAAATTAATTTTTTTAATCAAAAAATTTAAGTTAGTACACAAAGCACTGGGTTTTATTAAGGTGTTGTAAAACATATGTGCCAGTATGCTTTTTTTTTTTTTTTCAGTTTGCCCTCCTGCCTCGGTGTTCTCTCCTTCCTCTCTAGCCCTCTTTGCTGGTATGCTTCCTCTTCTGTATAGTCTCCCTTCTCGGCACATGCCAAATTACGTTTTTATCCTCTTCCCCCCACCTTGCCCTCTTATCTACGGGCTCTTCAGTATTCTTGATCCTTCCAATCATTCCGTTCTTCTAGCTCCTCCTCCATCTTCCTGTGTAAAGCCAAATCTTACCCTAGACTCTCTAGCTTCTGGAAATGCTGGCTCTTGTCAAGTTCCTGGGCTTTGAGTTTGCTCCCAGTCACCGAAATTCCAACTTGGCAATGCCCCTGAACTGCAGCCACAGACAATTCCAAAGCAGACTTCTTTCTATATTCTATATTGACTGGCTTTTGAACTAATTCATGCCTCCCTCATTCCCCTTCCCTCAGCCCCCAGAAGACCTCAGAATGCCACATCACATGTTTTGTCTCACAGCAGGAAGTCCTAGCACAGATGAACTCCTGGTTTCTGGAACACTTACAAGTGTTCTATATCTCCAAGTCTGTCACAACTTAAAAAAAAATTTTGGGCCACCTTTACTCTGGAATTCAAGTGTTGTGGTTTGGTGACATTTAATGATAGAAATAAATTCCTCATGAAAGGAACACAGGGTAATTCCAATTTGGTGAGAATTGGGATAAGACACGGTTTCCTGATGTAACCAGGATTGACCTGGAACTCTTTTTTTATATCTTGTCTCTTTGTTC
>NW_021604588.1:23652412-23652934 GCF_004785775.1 Grammomys surdaster | reverse complement strand
TCTCTAGCCCTCTTTGCTGGTATGCTTCCTCTTCTGTATAGTCTCCCTTCTCGGCACATGCCAAATTACGTTTTTATCCTCTTCCCCCCACCTTGCCCTCTTATCTACGGGCTCTTCAGTATTCTTGATCCTTCCAATCATTCCGTTCTTCTAGCTCCTCCTCCATCTTCCAGTGTAAAGTCAAATCTTACCCTAGACTCTCTAGCTTCTGGAAATGCTGGCTCTTGTCAAGTTCCTGGGCTTTGAGTTTGCTCCGAGTCACCGAAATTCCAACTTGGCAATGCCCCTGAACTGCAGCCACAGACAATTCCAAAGCAGACTTCTTTCTATATTCTATATTGACTGGCTTTTGAACTAATTCATGCCTCCCTCATTCCTCTTCCCTCAGCCCCCAGAAGACCTCAGAATGCCACATCACATGTTTTGTCTCACAGCAGGAAGTCCTAGCACAGATGAACTCCTGGTTTCTGGAACACTTACAAGTGTTCTATATCTCCAAGTCTGTCACAACTTAAAAAAAAA
>NW_021604588.1:23625870-23652012 GCF_004785775.1 Grammomys surdaster | reverse complement strand
TTTTTTTTCGAGACAGGGTTTCTCTGTGTAGCCCTGGCTGTCCTGGAACTCACTCTGTAGACCAGGCTGGCCTTGAACTCAGAAATCCGCCTGCCTCTGCCTCCCAAGTGCTGGGATTAAAGGCATGTGCCACCATTGCCCAGTGGTATGAAACTATCCTCCTGTCTCAGCCTCTCTACTACTAGGATGAAAGACTTCTACTACCATACCTAGTTTATACAGTAATGCCATTTATGAATAGGGAACTCAGGTATGGAGAAATTAGGGACCAGATCATCACAAAATGTACCAAAATTGTACTGTGTTATCTTAAGGTGACTTAAGGTATTAGTCAGGGTTCTCTAGAGTCACAGAACGTATGGATAGTCTCTGTATAGTAAGGGAATGTGTTAGGATGACTTACAGTCTAGTGCAACTCCTCAACAGTGGTCAGCTGTGAATGGGAAGTCCAAGGATCTAGTAGTTTCTCAGTCCTACAAGGCTAGTAGATTCCAACAGATGTGCTGGCAAGTAAATTTAAGCAGGGGAAGAAGAGCCAATCTCCCTTCTTCCAATGTCCTTATGTAGGTTTCCAGCTAAAGGTGTAGCTCAGATTAAGGGTGTGTACCACCACGCCTGGATCTGGGACTCGTTTTGTTCCAGGCTGACCGTGAACTCAGAGATCTCCCTGTCTTACTCTCCTGGGATTCATAGACATTGTGCCTCAAGATCTCCATGCCAAGATCCAGGTCAGAAACTTGTATCTCCCAGCCTCAAGATCAGGATCACAGGTGAGCCCTCCAGTTCTGAATTGTAGTTCATTCCAGATAGAGTCAAGTGGACAAGTAGGAATAGCCATTACAGTGACCAACACGTCCTACGTACTCAGGCCGTTTACAGTTTTAGCATTGAGAATCTCAAACCCTGGAAATGTCTCAGTCCAGGCAAATGATTGGTAACCTCATCTGAATGACCAAAAAGCAGCTTGGGGAGGAGTTACATTCACAGTTACATCTAACAGTTCACCGTGGAAAGCAGTGAGGACAGGAACTCACACACACAGGACAGGAACCTGGAGGCAAGGAGCTGATGCAGAAGCCATGGAGGGATGCTGCTTACTGGCTTGCTCCCCATGACTTGCTCAGCCTGTTTTTGTTTGTTTGTTTGTTTTTCTTGAAATGACTTCTGGAGTAGTTTATGAAGCATACTTTTAAATCCTTTATTTCTCTTAAACTTTCTCTTTAGCCAGGTGATGGTCTTGCATGGCAGAGTTCTATGAGTTCAAGGCCAGCCTGGTGTAGAGTTCCAGGTTAGCCAGGGTCACACAGAGAGAAACCCTCTTTTGCAACAAAACAAACAAACAAACAAACACAAACTTTCATTTCAAAGTATCCACTAAAGTAGAGATCTAAATTGTTTTAAATCAGCCACTGGCAGCCCAACAACCTTGAGAAACCACCAATTAGACTGGGGGTGGTGCTGGGTCAGCTCTAATTGTAAGTGCTTAGAATTACAGCTCTGCGTAAAAGAAAGATGTTAAAAGTGTGGGTTTAAGTATGGGGTTTTAAAGATTTACTTACTTACTTACTTATCCTTTAAGAAATTACCTCACTAGACTTGGCTAGCCTCAAACTTGCAGAGATTCCCTTGCCTCTGCTTCCTGGGTGCTGGAGTACAGCACCACACGAGGCACTGTGTGTGTGGAGAGCCGGAAGTCCATGTAGTTGTGAGTCCCCAGTGCAGATGCTGAGAACCAAATGAGCAGCAGGTGCTCTTAACCACCGAGCCTTTGTGCAGCCCTAAGTAAGGGGTTCTGAAATCTTAGAACCATTCGAGTTGAATCAGTATGGTTAGGTTCTTACATCAAGTGTTGGTAGCTTTAGCTTCTCTGTCTTAGAAGTTTCTTCCAGAAGTTGACTGCCCTACTCTGGTTCTTCGACATGCCATGCCATAGGAATCACCTGCAGTTCATTTAGAACTTTGCGTATATGTAGATATCTGGGAGACTTTTTAAGCCCTGATTCTGGACCACCCTCCAGAGGTTCTGATTCCTAGGGCCTAGGGCAAGCTCATGAGCCTTGGGTTTTACACTTAGCTTCCTGTGATTGGAGGTGGGCAGTGTGGCGTTTCCAGAGCGTTGCTATTTTTGTCTTCCAACATGGAGTCACCAGGGGAGTTTGTTTAGAAATGCAGTCCTTCAGACTATACTGCAGATTTCCTGGACCAGGACTTTATGTTTTAATACGATCTTTAATAAGATTCCCATGTGATCCCAATGTGTTTAAGGTTCTTAGTTCACAAACTGGAAGCAAGTGAGAGCTGTGTATAGCTGATCTGGGGATGGGGGCGGGGGTGCTCTTTCATGGAGCTTGTAGCAAGCACTCAATAAATATTCATTAAGTGAATCTATTTTCATAGGAGAGGGAGTGTAGAAGTCACATTGTGTAAGCTTTGTGTTAACAGAGTCTTCTGAATAAAGCAGAGGTCTAGACAAGTGCTAGAATAGGTAGGTCTGCTTTACATATTGGCCAGTAAGTACTTAGTAGGTGTTTGCTAGGTATCTAGACTTTGCTTTCCCATTCTAAGGGGAAAGAAAGCTGACATAGAGGACTAGTGAAATGGCCCTATACCTCATGGCTGTCTGGCATTTGCAGCTAGATTAAAAGTGTGTTCCATTGCATCTGGCCTACAGCTGATTTCAAGGAAGGAGAAGAAGCCAGCTGGAACAGTCTTCCCCGTGGAGGAGAAGGAATCACCTGGTCAGGAACAAGAAGAAAGGGAAAATGGACTTGATTTGTCAGAGAGACAGAGTGATAAAAGGCCCCAGTGTGGGTTAATGTGACCAGAGCGAAGTAAAAATGTAGAGAGTTTTAAAAGTCAGGATTCTGCAAAAGGAAGAAAAGTCCAGTTACAGTAATAGAGGCTTTATGTGGGTTAAGTAAATTCTGATTATTTTCATCCTAATCCATTCTTCCTTTTTTTCTTATAAGAGGAAAAAACCTCTTGAGCTATGAAACCCAGTCTCAAAATTATTATTGTCATCATTATTAATTATATCATCATCATTATATTAGTTAATTTCATATTTTGTGTAAATTTTATATTTTATATAGTGTATAACTATTATATATAATTATATTTATATTATATATAAAATATAGTGATATAGACTAATATTTAATATAAAAATATAACATTTTTAATATAAGATATTAAAATGCATATAATTTATAAATACAGTTCATATTTTATATAAAATTGTATAATAATAAATATATTGATTACACTAATTGATATAGCAATGATAATAACAATGCTAATAATAGGTTAAGTAAATAAAATGAATAAATACTAAATAGAAATAATCTTTGGGCTCGTAGCTGATTAAAACATAGACTGCATTTCCAAGCCTCTTTGGCAGTGAGGTGGGATCATGTGACAGTATCCCTGCTTCTGAGCCATAAGCAGAAGATTCCCTATGATTTCTCTGAAATACTCTGAAGGATAGAGACATGTCTTTCCTTACAGCTTTCCTTCCTGTTAATAAGGTGAGGACTGTGATCTCAGTGAGAAGGCAAGACAGAGGGACACGCTACTCATGACCTCGCAGGCCTAAGTCAGGAGAAGACCTTCAGAGGGGCTCTCCAGTGCAGGAGCCACTTCCATGTTGAGGTAGAAGTAGGGAAGAAAGGAGCTGTGAGACAGCAACTACAGTTTCCATTTTTGGCCTGTGATTGGCCACTGTAGGTGTAGTTAGGAAAGGAGATAGGTAAGTGAGAGGCGAGAATGTCGGGTGACAAGTGTCTCTCCTCGGCAGCCGATACTGGGGATCAATGGGGCAAGGAGGGCAAGAATGGAGAAATACGATGTTTTAGTTACAGGAGCCAAGTTATTATTAAAGGATCAGGCATTAGGATGGTTGGGAACCGCTGCCCAAAGGCCCGTGAGATGGAGGACCCTAGTCTGTTACATGATGGGCCAGCAATGCAGCCCAGAGGAGGCCTTTGGGTTACAGGTGTGTGACCTTGAAGGGACATTAGGTCCCAGGACCTTCCTTTTCTTCTCTAAAGTGTCCTATCCTGGGAGCTCAATGAATTGCTTTTCCCACCTTTAGCTTCTGTCATGATTTTACCACAGTTAACAAGGCCATGGGCAGAAATCCTCAGAACTACAAAGGAAAACAAACTGTTTCTCATTATAAGCCCAGTACCCTGTGGATTATTAATCTCACTAACCCTTGTCTCCTCTCAAGTGAAACAGAGAGTGTCTGTTTTGATTGTGCAGAGGGGCTGATCAGCAGACTTGTTTAAAAGACTGTGCCAATGGTGTTCTATGAAGATGTTCACATCTGAAAGACCAGCGTGGCGGTGGTGTCTCTCATGGTTGGAACGTGAATAGACTAAAAGCAGGAAAGGCTTCAAATTCCCGTCTGGTTTATGGGACTTGAAGTAGAACCAGCATAGATGTTTATTTAACCTCTTGAATGCCAGGCACATTCTAGAACGTAAATCCACAATGATAAAAGCAGGTATGGTTCTTACATTGAGCTTATAGGAAATGGAAGAATTGCTAAGTGGTGCCACACAAAAAGTCATGTCGAGTTCATGGCCTTGTGCCAGCTAGTTTTATGTCAATTTGACACAAGCTAGAGTCATTTAGGAAGATGAAACTTCATTGAGAAAATGTCCCCATCACATTGTCCTGTGGTACATTTTCTTGATTGATGAATGTTGAGGGCAGGCCCAGCTGACTGTGGGGAGTGTCACTCCTGGACTGGTAGTCCTGGATGCTATAAGAAAGCAGGCTGAGCAGACCAGTAAGCAACACCCTTCACTCCAGGTTTCTGTCTGGAATTCTTACCCTGACTTCCCTAGAAAATGGACTGTAAACCAGATGAAATAAACCCTTTACTTCCCAAGTTGCTTTTGGTCATGGTATCTTATCACAGCAATAGAAATCCTAACCAAGATGCTGAGTGTAGATGCCAGATGACTGATGAGGAATGGAATAGAATGGCAAATGGAGTGAGTGACCTGAAGGGAAGGGCAGTGTGTCTGGAGAAGCCATACCAGGGACTGAACACAGACGGGTAGAGTTAAGCCAGCTTACAGAGGATGAAGCTAAGTTAAATAAGTGAAGGTAGATGGGACGCACACTTCCTTCACTAGGATAGACCAGAGGTCTGAGAACAAGAGCAGCCTGGAGGAGTACATGGCCCGGGGGCCCAAGAGGGCAGTAGGAAGGAAAGCTGTAGTCTAAGTGTGACAGGGAACTTTGGGCAGGCTTTCACCAGAATCTTAGGGTGGAACCAGTGCTAGCCTCAAGCAAATGATCCTGCAGGCTCAATTTTCAGAGTGCTGAGAGTTTTAACTGTATGTTTGTAGTCATACCTGCAGGGCCATCCCATCAATCTGATATCCCTCTCTCTCTTCCTGTCATCCCCTCCCTTACAGCCATGAAGAAAACTAATAGCACGGAAGGCATAAAGGCAGCAGTGCAGTTTATAAGACGCAAGGTCGGTTATGTGTTTAGGAGCATCTAACCCTGAGAGAGAATACTGCAGCTCATGCTGGAGTGGGGATAGTGGGATTGAAAAGGATGGACTTGATAGAGATTTAGGAGGAAAACTTGGGCAGAACATGGTAAGCGGTGGGAAAAACCACATCCCAGACCATAGAAAGTAACTGAAGCATGAGAGTGAAGTCTACATTCACCACGCAGGGCACACAGTATCACTGTGGTCATCAAATACAGTGGGAGGTAGATCCTGGGAAATCATAAACTAGCCTGGTACTCAGGCTTCAGAGTTAAAAGCTATAATGAAATAGTTATTATGGCTGTTTAACTGTTGCCTCGGGCAAGGGCCACCTAGACCACCTCAGATCGGTGTGTTCCAAAGGGAAAGCAGTCTTTATAGCCTGACCCTACACCTAACCCGAGCAGATTCACTGGAAATGAGGCCAAGCAAGCCTTTTAGCCTGGATCCGTTCTAAGTGTTGCTCCTTCCTCTAGGAAAGGCTTCGGTGGCTTCTGAGTTACTTACCTCAAGTTTATTGGTTTCAGAACTGTGCTTCAAACTAATTGCTTGTTTCTGTCATGCTTCAAAAACTCATGTGCTAAAGATAGTTAAGGAAATTCTTGCTTACTTAAGATTGTCATTGTTATTCGTGATCATTTTAGCATCCTTTGTAAGACAGTCCACTTCTTTAGTAAGTCTAACAAACAGTGCATAAAACTTCTCAGTTGCTGTGTGTTCTTTTATACACCATAAAACTAATGTCTGGCTTTAGAAGTAGGAAGTTAGAGTTATGAGCAAAGCAAACAAGGGCAGAGGATGATATTATAAAATCAAAAGGTGATCCAGGCATGGTGGCCCACACATCTTTAGGTCCAGCACTTGGGAGGCAGAGGCAGGCAGATCTCTGAGTATGAGGCTAGCCTGGTCCCTTTGCATACTTTGTTTTTCTCTGGTTATATTTAACTTAAAATCTCTAATAAGCCTTCCAGAACTTTCAGTACTTTTATTTTATTTTATTTTGACCAATAAATTACAAGCAGACTAGCAATAAGTACAAGGAGGGATGGAAGAGGAGGAGGGAGACAGGGCAGGTCTGGGGTGTAAATATGGTAGAAATATGGCGTACTTAACAGAAGTTGTCCTTATGGAACCCAGCAAAGCACAGCGAACATATACTGAAAAAAGTTTAAAATGTGTGTGGTTTCTTTGTAAAATAATACTTAGTATAAAGCCAGGTGGTGACACATGCCTATAATCCCAACATTCAGGAGGCAGAGGCAGGTGGATCTCTGAACTCAAGGCCTGTGTGGTTTACAAAGGTAGTTCTAGGACAGCCAAAGCTACACAGAAAAACCCTGTCTCTGTCTCAAAAAGCCAAAATAATAATAATAATGTTAATATTTTTATTGTAGGAGAGCTCAGTTATACCTGGTAGCATTTAGTATTTTAACCTGAATTCATTGATTCCATCATAAAATACTACAGCAATGTCAGTGAAGTACAGAAAGGCCTGGACTTAATTAACTACGATAAGTTCAGGTAACTGAGAGGCAAACACATAAAAGACAACGGGAGGGAGGTGTGCAGGCCTGTGCTCTCTGCCTGCCTTGTTAGGTTTAGCTTGCTTCAACAGGTTCTCACTGCAGATCAACCTTCCCAGACACAATCCTCCTGTCTCTTCCTCCCTAGTTGTGGAATGACAGTTGCGCCACTATACCCAGTTTCTCCACTCTTTAAAGGCAGTAGTAAGTCCTGTTTCCCTTCCTGGGAATAACTGATTTGGTAAAAACAAATACAAATGAGCAACAAAGTACACGCTGCCGCACTGTCTAGAAGCCCCAAGGCGGAAGTCGTCTTGGAGCTGGTTGACGCGGTAACTGCTTTGATCATGAGGTCGGCTCATTACCAGCCTCTGACCACAGCTTCCTTCATCCCACTCTCCCTCCCTCACATCTCGCTTACTTCCCTTCCACCTGCCCTTTCCTCTGTGCTTCTCTCACCTCTCTCGCCACTTCAGTCCCTCTCATTGTCCCCTCTTGCTCCTTACTCTTTACCTTGCCAGCAGGGTTATCACACCAACACGAAGCTCTCGGAGCAGCCTGAGACAGTTCACGGTGTGATGCAGATGCCTCACCTGGTATAACAAGGCTCCAGGCTCAACCAGCACGCTGGGGCACTTGGGAATCCTTTTATCTTGAGCACTCTGACCGCCTTTCCACTCCATGCGCCTCAAGTGAAACTTAATGTCTTCTTGACACCCCCAACTTAGGATGATTTGGCTTAGCAATGTTACAGTGTTGCAGAGGTTGCTACGGTTAAAAAGTGTATCAGGGTTAAAATGGCAGGAATTCGGAAGAAGATAAATGAAAAGGTGTCGGGTGGATATGAAGATAGCCATGCTGATCAGATAAGAGGAGGGGCAGGGCTCTAGGAAAAATAACAAGCCAGGTTGAGCAGGCTCTGGCCAGCTCTCATGAAGCCCCCACCTAAGAAACGCCTGCAAGTACAGTTGCCCTTTCCCCTAGTGAACTTCCTAACTTTATGGGCAATTACGCATTTGTACATGTTCTTGCATCTAATTGTCACAAACTGAATTGTGTGTAAGAACATTTTCTTCTTTCTTTCTTTTTCCTCCTCTTCTTCCTCCTCTTCTTTTTCCTCCTCCTTTTCTGTGTTTTTGAGACAGGGTTTCTTTGTGTAGCCCTGACTGGATAGCCTTGAACTTACATATCTACCTGCCTCTGCCTATTGAGTGCTGGTATTAAAGACATGCAGTAGTGCCCAGCTAGTTAGAACATTTCCTAAGAAAGCCAGAGCTGACTCCAGGAGACCACTGTAGACTGCCCAAAGGTAGACCACAGGAAGAGAAATGGTACAAGACTTAAAGGAGCAAATGCAGGAGGAAGACCAAGCCATTGCCCCTTGACCTGCCCTGTCCTCTACCCTGGGTAGTTTATACCTTCACTATTTTCTTACTCTTCTCTTATCCAGCTGTGAATTACTCTCTGTCTGGAGCACAAGAAATTTCAGCCAGCCTCCACTGGAAGGCTGGAGGAAGTGTTTCATCCACAACAAAGGGATATGTGTGTGGTAGATAGAAACTGCCTCCTGTTCTGAGTCTGTTTTTCCCTAGACAGATGATATGCAGTGCGGTGCTCTCGGTGCTGGGCAGTCAGAGCACCCCTACTCAGCCACAGATCACTCTACTGCATTGCTAAAGCTGTGGTGTTCTACAGGTTAAGTGTATTGTGTGTATTTTCTAGTCAAATTATAGTTTAAATGTATGGGTTGATCAGCACCTGTTCTTTAAAGCCCAGTCTTCCTGCCCCCAGATAGAACCTCTCTGTATCCATCTTTATACGCTTCTCGTTAACTATACAGGTTATAGTTCATGTTTCTCAAGATACGTAAAACAGTTTGTGTTGCTATATAAAACTCAGTAGATAGCACATGATTCCAATTCTAGCACTGTGGGGATGGAATGAGGCAGGAGGCTTACTGTAAGTTCAAGGCTAGCCTGAGCTACATAGGAAGTTCCAGGCTAGCAAGTGATACAAGCAAGATCCTGTCTCAACGAAGAAGGAGAGGAGAAAAAAAATACATACACTATCAAAGTTCTAAGTAATAAAGAATAGCTATTGATCAGCTGAGAGAAAAGGAGGAAAAGAACCAGTCCTGAGAGATATATATGTATGTGTGTATATGTGTATATACACATCATGCAGCTATACCAATAAATATAGATGATATAATTAAATATACTGTAATTATAAAGAACCATATGTACGTAGAAGTATGTACAGTGTATATTTCATGCTTTTTAGTACATTTGCAGAGTTATACAACTATCACCATAAAAGTATTTCTTTCTTTCTTTCTTTTTTTTTTTTTTTTGGTTTGTTTTTGAGACAGGGTTTCTCTATATAGCCCTGGCTGTCCTGGAACTCACGCTGTAGACCAGGCTGGCCTCGAACTCAGAAATCCGCCTGCCTCTGCCTCCTAAGTGCTGGGATTAAAGGCGTGTGTCACCAACGCCCGGCTCTTTAAGTTCTTTTTATAGCTGAATTATAATATTTTATATATTCTAAAAGCAACCCTTTTGTCAGCTACATATTGCAAATATTTTCCCATCTTCCATTTTTGATGATATATCACCATACCTTTTTTTTATATCCTACTAATCTATTTTTTTCTGTTGTTACTTATACTTTTGTTGCCACATCTAAGAAATCATTGCCCACTCCAAAACTGCAAAGATTTATTAGGTATGAAACCAAAACAGGAGCTACATTGTTATACATTGTTACTAAGTTGCCACACCTTACAAGAGTCAGTGTCTGTTTCCTAAGCCAAATGTATCCTGAAAACCGTTTGTCCTTCCGCCTCTGCTGAGTCATAACCCCATGACTATACCCATCCCTTTGTCTTGCTAAACTCCTGTACACCAGTGATGACGGCCCTTCCAAGTGATGATGTATTCTTGCTGTATCTACCCACAGGCAGCCTTGAGCCCTGAGCTCCCCATTCTTCTGTCCAGTTGCTGAGTACGAATAATCTCAACAGCTGTTTTCTATTAACCCTAACCCTTCCCCATGAAAGAGACCTCAAAAGCCAGTGAGGGGCTGCTCTCTGACACCCCAACTTAGGGAAAGCTAGTCGTCTGGCCAGTCCCTTTGCACTTCTAAATACAGCTTGCTTTAATCAGACAGTCATGGGAATGTTTTTTTCACAGGTCTAACGTAGGTCCCAAAGAAACTCGGGACAAATAGATGCTGGCTGCCAAACTCTTTCAGTATTGCAAGTACCTGTTCCGGAGTCTTGGCTCCTCTCAGCTCTTCTCACCTCATCCCTACCCTAAGCCTCTCCAACCCCTGAGCTTCCCTTGCTACAGCTGTATACTAGTTTGTATAGTTATCCAGCTGCCCAGAATCATCTATTAACCAAATATTCTTTTCCTTTCCATTAAAACACTTTTTTTGTTTGTTTGTTTATTTTCAAGGCTTGGTCTCACTGTGTAGCTCTGGCTGCCCTAGAACTCACTGTGTAAACCAGGCTGGCTAGGAACTCACTGAGATCTGCCTGCCTCTGCCCGGCAAGTGCAGGGATTAAAGGAGTGTGTCATTACATTTGACTAACAAACATTCTTCCATTGGATGGTTTTAGCTGATCAAAGCCAGCTGATCAGCACTATGAGGGCACGGAACTCCGTCCCCTCCGCGGCTCTGTCCTTCCTGTGCCACCCAGTGTTGTGCTGCTTTGATCACGGTTACTTTACAGTATGTTTAAGATTAGACATCTGAGTCTTCCAATTTTATTTTTCTTCTGGATTGTTTTAGCCATTCTTGGTGCATTGAATTTCCATATGGATTTTGCAATCAGATTATTCAGGTTTTGGAAAAAAACTATCTGTAAATGCCCTGGGAACATTGCCACCTTAACAATAAAGTCCTTTTGCTTATAGGTCTTTAATTTCAGTGGTATTTTATGTTTTCAGAGTGAAACTTCTGTATGTCTTTTATTCAGTTTATTTCTAAGTATTTTATTTTATGCAACTGTTAATATATTTGTTTTCCCCATTTTATTTATAGTTGATTCTAAAAATATTAATCTTGTATGTTCCAATTCTGCTGAATTTAGCTATAAATTATAAAAATTTCTCTCAAACTATTCATGATATCAAATCATGTTACATGTACTCTGAGGGGTCTTAAGAATGACGACAGCTGCACTGGTGTGTGGGTGCAGTGCAGAGCTGCACTAGAGGTGGCTTTTTCAAAATAGTGTGGTGTCTTGCTGAAAGATGTTCACTCTTCTCATCAGGAACCTGAATCTCCTGAGTCCTAGGTGAGGAAGAGATATGTTTAGAACATTTGTTTACTGCACAGGATTTGATCTCTGGCAAAGCATAAAGTTCAGCAGGAGATTGGCACACTGAATGTGGTTTCTCAAGGAAAGCCATCGATAATTTTTACATTTCCTTTCAGCTGGATATAACTGAAAACATATTTTTACTTTTTTTTTTTTTTTTTTTTTGGTTTTTCGAGACAGGGCAGGGTTTCTCTGTGTAGCCCTGGCTGTCCTGGAACTCACTCTGTAGACCAGGCTGGCCTCAAACTCAGAAATCCTCCTGCCTCTGCCTCCCAAGTGCTGGGATTAAAGGCATGCACCACCACTGCCTGGCATATTTTTACTTTTTACTTTAAAGTTGCACTTAGCATTCCCTGTAAACATGGAGGCAATAATCCTAACAGCCAGTGTTGACATGCTTCACTTAGGAGGCAACCTTTTAAGGACAAGATCTTGACCTATGTAACTGAAAGAAATCAGCCCAGGTCTGTTCATCTTACGACATCTGTAACTCCTGTTCCAGGGCATCCAATGCCCTCTTTAGGCTTCTGCAAGGCACCAAGCATGCACATGATGTACAAACATACATGCCAGAAAAACACTCCATAGGCATAAAATGAAAATAAATATAAAAATAGACAAGCAAACAGATAAAGAAATAAAGTTGCAATAGAGACATTAGTGAGACTAATGCCTGCCTAGCTTACTTCACAGGATTTCTATTGAGGGTCCAGAGAGCTGCTGCTTTAGTCTGTCTGCTGTGGACTGGCTGTCTCTGCAGAGCCTCAGAATAATAACATTTCCAGCAGGATGGGCTAAGTTGTACCTTAGGGCAATGCCTTAATTGCAGTTAAATAATTTACTTGTTTTTATCATGTTTAGTTCTTTTTCTCACTTAACACACTTATGAGATTCTCCCTCTGAGAGGAGACCCTCTGGTGCTCAGTTTTAGCCCCACCCTGAGGCTCTGGTGAAGAAGGTACATCCAGTTATCACCCCAAGTTTGTCCTGCAGGCTGAAAAGGATAGAAAGATGGCTCTGCAGTTAAGGGCACAAGTTATACTTGCAAAGAACCAGGGTTCTATCTACAGCACCCACAAAGTGGTTCACAACTACCTAACTCCAATTGCAGGAGACCTAATGCCTTCTTTTGGCTTTGACAGTACATCATACATGATGTGCAGACATACATGTAAGATGAATACTCATACACATAAAATAATAATAAATGTAAAAACAAACAAACATCACATTAGAGCTCAGGAGGGAGAAACAAAGGTTGTTATCCTTACCTTCATCACAGAGCCAAGGTTCTATCATTAGCAGGGGGACCCCATATCTTATCACAATGTATATTGATTAGCTGCTTGTCTTAGTTAGGGTTTTATTGCTGTGAAGAGACACCATGATCACTGCAACTCTTATAAAGAAAACCATTTAACTGGAGCTGGCTCACAGTTTCAGAGGCTTGGTCCATTATCATCATGGCAGGAAGCATGGCAGTGTGTAGGCAGACATGGTGCTGGAGAAGGAGCCTAGAGTTCTGTATCCAGATTCGAAGGCAGCAGGAAGTTAATGTCACACTAGACCTGACTTGAGCATTTGAAACCTCAAAGCCCGTCTCCTAGTGACACATTTCCTCCACCTACTCCAACAAGGCCACACCTCCTAAAAATGCCACTCCCCATAGCCAAGTATTCAAACACATGAGTCCATAGGGCCTTCATCACCTGTTCAAACCACCACTCTGCCCAACTTCCTGCTTCCTTAATATGTAGCTCAAAATGGATTTTATAAACTAAATAGCATAGCAGTTTATGATAACCAAAGCCAATCATCAACATATGGTTTCCTAGAGAGGTCTAGGGCCAAGACTTTGGCCCTAGAGTCAGATTGCCTTGGATTTCTGTCCTCTTTCTATCCTTTATTAACTGTGAATTGGCTGTGTCTATCATCTTTCTGTGCCCTATTTCCTCATCTGTAAGAAGTACATAATTATAGAAATTATTATGAGAATTGAATAAACTGACTATAAGATGCATTCTAACTAGTTGTGGTAGACTTCAAAGTAACTACTTGATTAAGAAAATATATTAGCCCCTAAAATAAAATGGAAGCATAGGTTGAAATCCAGGCCAACTGGTTTTCAAACAAAATAATTGCCAGGGATATATTTTTAATCAAAGTTCCCAGACTTTTCTCCAGGTTTTTGTTATTCTGTGTATTGATCCCAGGGACCTTTGCATGCTAGACAGGCACTCCACCACTGAATTATCTTCCCCCAGGCTCTTCCCATAGAATTTCTTACTCAATAGTGAGTGACAGGTCCTGTGAGTCTGTGCCATTAGCAAATACAGTTCTCCCATGCTCTGCTGCAGGTGATCCATGGCGCCTAAAAACCAACTTTTAATTTTTTATATAATTTTACATTTCTAGGAAAATGCAAAAGGAGTAAAAAGTAGGGCTATTAATAATTTATCAGTCCCTTTTTCTGTCTCAAAGTGTTTTTTAATACAATTTGAGAATATGTTGTACATTATATCTCTACCTTAAAAACTTCAGTATTTCCTAAGAATAACAATAATGTATCTGCTGTTAAGTTATTCAGGAAATGTAACATTAATACAGTACTTTTATCTCATGCATAATACATAATCATCAGTTGATTCAATAATGCCTTTTGTAGCACCTCTCTTCCCAATTTGAGATGCAGTCCAAGGACATACATTATCTTTAGAGTGACATCCTTTTTTTTTTTTTTAATTCTGAAACTATGCATTAGCCTGTCTTTGTTCCTTTTATGTCACTGGCATTTTTTAAAATGAATACAAGCTAATTCTTTTATAGACCATTCCTTACTGAAGGTTTGGCTGATGTCTTGTGGTTAGGTTTTTGGGTATGTGTTTTTGGCTAGGATCCTGTATAAATACTGTATTCTTTTTAGATATCATCTCTGTGGGCATGGCACCCACTTGCTTCTTAGTGCTGAGATTGACTATGCTTTAGGAAATACTTGACTACTTTGAGAACTATGGGAATAGACACTTTCTAACCTATGAGGCCTCAGAATTCTTGGGAACTGTCTGGTTGTGTGCTAGTCTGTGAGGGCACCTCCTGCTGCTTCAGAAGGTGATTGCCCATTAGCAATCACTGCTGTGATATTCAGACCACTCAGCACCTTCACATCTCCTGTATGCAGTTGCTACCTTCACCCCATGTCATCCTTAGTAACTCTGGAGCCTGGTTTTTAATCTGTGAAATATATCATGTGACATAAATCCAGCCTTGCTCTCACTGGTATTTTGAAGTTAACAGAGACAAGGTAATTTGCTTCTTTTACAGAGTACAGCTTCCTTTGACATGGGTGTTTGAAATGGCTCATCAGTTTTGTTGTATACTTACATGAACTGTAATTGATGATTTACTGTATTATTTACATTGTCATAAAAAGTTTCTAGCGACTTTCCTGATTACTTCCTATGTGACAGAGTATACAGTTCTCTCATCATTCACTCATTTGTCTTGCCATTCACTGAAGTTCAGCTTATTCCCAGTCCCTGTGCTATGCATAATCTCATAACAGCTGGAGAAGACTTTCTGTTTGTGCCATTCTATAGACAAGTAAACAGAATTAAATGTCTTTCTTGACACCAAACAAGTAACATTTGGTCACACTGGGACCTAACTCAGTACTCGACTAACTAGAAATAATTTTGTCTGGATGTCGTCATGCTGGGAGGGTAAGTGGACAGTGGCATTCCTCAATTTCAACATACTAGCTTAGAGCACCTGGCAATGCTCCAGTGCAGTTCAAGGATAGAGGAAAGCTCAACCTTACAAAATGGCTGGGAAACTTCAGTGTTGAAATAATTATTAATAAATCACGACAGTGGGTTCACTGCCTGTCTTGATGGTTTATGTTCCTGAATGAAAGACACATACACAGGCTTTCTATTTTAATATGCCTTAAACAGCACAATAGCTGGACCACTGCGTAACCTCCACTGTTGATAGAATCTACCTCCAGCCAATAATTCTGAGTTACTACTTGTTAAATTCTATGTTCTATATTGGCTGCTCTACATCCAGTTGGGTGCTGTCTCAGCTCCTTCACAAGGTGGCCATGCCTCTCTGTCCTGCAGTCTTCTCAGGCTTGGCATCTCTCCTCTCCTCCACACTCTCCCCACATGGTGGATCTCTTCCTTCTCCTCCTCCCAGTCTCAAGCCTGGGATATCCTAAAATCGCATCTCTGTCTGACCTCCCCAGCTATTGGCTGTTGGCATCTTTATTTATCAGTTGGAACCAACTGCGGGCAGGTTCCCAGAAACTACTTGCAGACATTCGTGTAAGCCGTTATTTGGGGAACATAATTAGCATTTATAATACAACTACACTTCAAGAACTTTCTCTTTCAGCCCTTCATGAGAAAACTCAAAATAATTTCATAATAGATTTCTTTGAAATCACTGAACATGAAGATCCAATCATTACATCCCCTGTTCCACTTCTCACTCTCCTGTCCTTGGGCTACAATTTTCATGTTCTTATACTCTGAATAATATCATTAAAACATAACTGAATAAATGCACACGTGGTAGCAAAAGCCAACCTTAGAAACTTGGCATGATATTAAACATGGTATCTGAGAGCTAACGCTTTTGTTTACATTACCTGATGCAGGGTTTCTTTTTTTTTTTTTTTTTTTTTTTTTTTTTTTGCAAGGGATTCTCTGTTTAGTCCTGGTTGTCCCTGGAACTCACTCTGTAGACCAGGATAGCCTCGAACTCAGAAATCCTCCTGCCTCTGCCTCCCAAGTGCTGGGATTAAAGGTGTGTGCCACCACCGCCCGGCAGATGCAGGGCTTCTTAAATAACCTCCTGACCCCCTTCCACCAGACCTATAGGTATAGTAATTGGGATACAGTTCAAACATTGACTATAATGAATCATAGAGAAATATACTTTTAAACAATTATTTGGTATGTATATAATTTTACCATTCACTGAAGCCAATAGCAACTCTACCTACAGAAATGGATGTGCTTATTGATTTGTTAGTTATTTTGAGGGTCCTGGATAGTAAACTCAGGACCTCAGGTATATAAGGCAAGTGCCCTACTTGAGCTATTTTATTTTTTGAGTCAAGGTCTCACTAAGTGGCCTTAAACTCATCCTTTGCTCCAAGGAAGTCTTGTATCTATGATCTTCCTGAGTCAACCTTCCAAGCAGCTGAAATTACAACCCATGGGCTAAATTTGTGGGTTTTTTTTTTTTACATCAAGATTACATTTTGGCCAAATATTTTATTTATAAGGGCACAGAAGATCTTCAGTTTTTCAGCATTGACTGATGTTTGGCTATATGTCATCAATGCTGAGGACACTGCTTCTTACATAAATACAGAGTACAAAATGGCAGAAATGGGTTATGGCCATTTTAGAATTTTTGGAAGTTCTGTTCTAATCCAGAGCCAAATTAATTATTTTTAAGTGATACTTGACTCAGCAACTCCAATCTGAGCTGAGGTGTTTCAGATAACATTCATTTGGTGTTGCATGGTTGATTGCATGCACAGTACAAAGTGTACACACTATGCTTGCAGAACAAAGGCTGTGTAAAGTCTATGAAGCTACGGAAGCAAACGCTTCAGAAACGCCTCACATTCATTATGGTTTTGATTTTCAATTAAGTTCAGGGTATTGCACAGTCAGGACCCAGTTACTGTTGCCAGTTTATCTTTCATGGTCCCCACATTCAGTTACATGATCTTATATGTTTAAGAAGTTTGGTCTAATGTAGACTGTCCACATCTTTAAATGCATTTCTTGTTATGACTATTTGTCATGACAAATAGTATATGACATTCATATACTATTTCAAATATAAAAGGAATGTATCAGGTGGTATAGATTTATACAATGTATTTCTTGAATGCAAACAATGTATTTGGGTTTATGATGTGTTCTTAGGAAAGGTAGAATTGAATGGAAAACACTTTTAATTTTGAGATAAGCGTTGTGGAAGCATTATGGAAAAAAAATCCCTCAAACCAAAAAGGTCAAGGGGCCCCGAGTTTGTATTAAGAAGGTTCTTCAATTTGAACATTTAGATCTCAGAATGGGACCGAAGTGAGAGCCAGTTTCTTTTTAAACATTAAACTTTTAACAGCTGAACAATAGGAAAGAGATTATTTCAAAGCAAGTGGTATATTAAAATGTTTACATATATGTATGTATATATTCTCATATGTATTTTTGTTTGTTTGTTTGCTTTTTGAGACAGGGTTTCTCTGTGTAGCCCTGGCTGTCCTGGAACTCACTCTGTAGACCAGGCTGGCCTCGAACTCAGAAATCTGCCTGCCTCTGCCTCCCAAGTGCTAGGATTAAAGGCGTGGGCCACCACTGCCTGGCATATTATTTTTCTTAATAAACTTATATTCTTTCTTTTGTTTGCTTTGGTGATGCTATGGATTGAACTTGGGGATTCACTCATGCTAGGCATTAATTGTTGGGGTTCTAGTTGTTTTTTGACAGGCTTACTATATAGTCTAGGCTGTCCTTGAGTCTACTTTGCAGCTGAGTAGTCTTCTGCCTCCACCTCCCAAGATCTGGCATTAGAAGCTTATGACACTGTCTTGGTCACTGTTCTGTTGCTGTAAAGGGGCACCATAATCAAAATAACTTGTATAAAGGGAGCATTTAATTGGAGCTTGCATATAGTTTAAGAGAATTAGTCCAGTATTACCATGGTGGGGAGCATAGTGGCAGGCAGGAAGACATGATACCGAGGCAATAGCTGAGAGCTTTGTATCTTGATCCAATGGTTATGTGTGTGTAGAGGTGGCGCGTGGAAACAGAGAGACGGACATTCTGGGCCTAGAATAGGCTTTCGAAATTTCCTGCAACAAGGCCATAACTCCTCCAACAAGGTCACCCCTCCTAATCCTTCCCTGACAGCTCATCAGCTGGGGTTAAGCATGTAAATATATGAGCCTAGGGGCCAGTCTCGTTCAGCCACCATGGCCACCATGCCCAGTTCCTACACTTAATTATCTAAGAATAAGTTTAAAGATATGTGTGTGTTGGGGTGATCTTTTTATGCACTGTGTAAAGATTGTCTTTGTATTATTCAAATGCTGATCTCTGTGCCAGCAGAGAGTTGGGTGCATAGCTGGACTTTGATATTGTTATTCATATGGATACATATATCTTGTAAACATCCCCTCCAACACCTTTTGATTAGTTTTAATGAAGAGCTGAAAGAGCAATAACTGAGGGAGGAGAGGAAAGGCAGGACTTCCAGGGAGAGATAGAAACTCTGAAAAAGAAACGGCATGGGAGATTCACAAGCCAAACATGGAAGACAAAGCAAATGCCAGTATTCAGGAGGTAACTAGCCACATAGCAGAACATCGATTAGTATGAATGGGTTAATTTAAGTTATAAGAGCTAGTTGGGAACAAACCTAAGCAAAGGCCTTAAGCATTCATAATTAATAAAATGTCTCCAAGTCATTATTTGAGAGCTAGCAGACCAAAAAAGTCACATTATAATTTGTGCACATTGTAGGGCATAAATCCAAATTTACCTGAAAAGGGGGCCAGAAGGAAAGCAGGGAAATTTTTTTCCCTAGCAGCCACACATGCACTGAACTTGGTGGGAGAATAGGTCCCAGCACATAGAAGCCATGGTTTCTTCCAAACACAATGCTGTGTGTGAGCTAACAATGCCTGTAGTAGAACCAAATTATGCTTATCCCTGACTAGCTTACAAATAAATGAGAGTCAGACTGTAGTTATTTTATTTGACTTTGACAATTACTGGGGAATAACCTCTAATCTACTTTTCCCACTGCTGGCCTGGCTACCTCCCCAGCAGTGTGCCCCAGATACTTGCTGTTTTTCCTGGCCATGTGCTCATGATACCTCTCTTTTCATGGCATCTTCTCCTTCCTCTTCCTCCTACTCTCTCTTCTCCACTCAGCCAGGTACTAAAATGCCCACCTACCTCCAGTCCCTCTAGTAATTGGCTGTAGCCATTTTTATTTAACCAATAGTTTTAAATTAAGGAACAAGGTTTGCACAACAAAAGCTGGTCAATGGAGAATTCAGTCCTAGGTAAAGAATTTAGCATTATAATACATAGCCCAAACCCCAGCAATTCCTGGTTTTTTGTCTAAATAAAAAGACTCTTTCAGTTATAATAATAAACAACATACAGTAGGAAAAAACATGAACAATTGTGAAAGACATTAAGTAAGAGTTACATTAAAAAAGCCTAGTCTGTTAGTATTTGGCAACTCCTATCCTGGTGAGTTCAGAGTTCTGTATCTAAATCAATTTTTATCCTAACTGTAGCCACCTGCTGCCACGGATCAACTGGGTTCACCTGAAAGGGGGGCTGAGAATGAAAGGAGGACAGAGGGCGAGAAGAGATGAAGAAGACAAAATTCTCTGATCAAGGTTCAATGCTTTAATGTTCAGCTCTCAATTTAAAGGGAAAGGCCCCACCAAAACCCTTTCTGGTTTAAGCTGGAGATGGGTGGGATAATCCGTTCTTGATCACGGCAGAGATATCTCAAGGCAAGCCCAGGGGCAGTTCTTCTAAGTTCCATGCAGCCAAGGTGGGTAACTCCACCTAGATCCTATCACTTGGTCTGTTGTGGTAAACAAGGTCTCTCAGGCCTGCTCAGGGCTGGGGGAAGGTCATACCTAACTTGCATTATCCACCTGAAAACATCTTAAATCTAGAGCATCATCTTCAATCCTAAAGAATTTAAGCTTACAGTAAGGTAATAACTATCAAGTCTTCAACACCATCAGAGACCTGAGAAGGAATAAATATTACCTGGGTGTGCGGGAAGTGCAGGGATGTCACTTCCAAAAATTATAGAAATGACAGAGATAGCTGGTTTCTTGGACAGTCCCCAATATTCTCTATGACATTGGAGCATCTATCTTTAGCCTTCTGGCCCAGAATATCTGAAAGACCTTTTGTGAAGCAGGAATTTTGAAGGACTTGCTTACTCTGTCTTGGCAGAGCTTGACAGTCACCTTCCCTGTATCAGTTTATCCTTTCTGGAAAAGATTCTGTCTGCAGATAAAGTTAGGGCATTTTTTTTGCCCAGTGGCAAGCTCATCACAAATGAAGCCATCTTCAAATGGAGGTTCTTTGGTGTTTATTATCTTCCAAGTTGAATGGGGTATTGCCAGGAGCTGACATGTCTCAATGTCAAAAAGCCTTAAATTAATACAAACATCTTTAAATGCCATATTCTGGGAGTCTCTGAGCTTTTTGAAGGCCATCTATCTATTCATAGCATATCTGAACAAGAAAATTTTGCTTGTCTCCAGCTACATATTATGTATTTAACCCAGGATGTATATTTCTGTGATAATTCAGACTAGTACCTGACTGTTAGTATAAGTCTGAACCCAGTGACATCACATTCAGGGGCCAGGCGACTTCTGCACCGTTACTGAGGCAACCACTCCCAGAATTCACCTGTCTTGCTCACCTGCACCTGGGAAGTTACACGTCGTCACCCATTTAAATATTTGAGACCGCCCCAACCTCGCTCTCTTCCTCTTCTCATCACTTCTGCCATCTCTCCTGCTCCTCTCTCCCGCTCCCCTCCCTAAATAAACCCCTTCCCATGGAACCGGGTCGACCTCGTGTTGTCTGTCCAAACCGCGTCGGAATCTTACATTTGGTGCATCAGCGGGCTGAACCGACCTCCCCAGGCACTGCACAGCCTGCGTGGTTTGCCGGCTCTCAGCCCTGCCACTGCTGAGACAGAGGCCCACGTGGTCCGCCATTCCTGCCACTGACCCCTCCGTGTCCACGCTGTTCTCAATGCCACTTGCCAAACTTCCAGCACGTGAGCTGTGCTGCTGCGGCCCGCCTCTCCCCCACTCACCGCTCTGCTGAGTGGGTTAGATAGCCAGCCAGACACACAGGTCCCCAATTCCACCTTCCAGATACCAGACTGCACAAGTTCTCATACACACACTGGCATTTTAATCGGTAGGGAGCTTCTGGTTCGTGTGAGGGACCCTGAACTCCCGGTTAGCATCTGGCCACTGCTTCCTGGACTAAAGGGTTGGCTTTTTGCCCCAGTACATGTGACTGGCCTCTAGCCGAACTACGATTGTTATTCTACTAGGACCTTGGGCCGATTGAGTGATTTCCCCCCTTTCGGAAATAGCTTGTAGCCCCTCCCCAGCCCTTGCAGCTCTGCAGGAAAACCTGGTACCAGGCAGGCTATTTCCTGGCTGGCTAACTTCTGGTGGGTTGGCCCAGCCAAGGCCCTTATATGATTGCGTGACGACCTGATTATTATAAGCAGTGCCTGATTCCGTTGCCAACCTTTCTTTCGGGACGCCGAACTGATAGCTTGGTAATTAACTCTCACTCAGTGGGATCATCGGCTTCGTCCGTCCCAGCAGACACCCCACTGGGCTGTCTACTGAAAAACCTCAAATCTTTAAGATTAATGCCTGAGTTGAGGCCTTCCAAATTAATATGCCTTTGCAATAAAGTCTGGATCTGGTACCCTTTAGGCAATGGGCTAACATGGCCACTTAATGGCAGCCTAGACCCCGTCATTTTAAGGAGTCTTAATACATACTGCCAGCAGTCCGGTATCTGGAATGACATCCCTTACGTCCACGCATTCATCTACCTCTGTTATACCCCCTCCATGTGCTCTACCTCCCCTATACCTAAGGTTCTCTTAGCCATGACACCTGCCCAACCCCCAGACAACCACACACCTCTGGACCCAGCCAATGAACCTCCTCCCCTCCAACGCAGGCCTGTTTCCATGCCACCGAAAACCCAAACTGCTACCTCAGTTTCTTCTTCTCACCAGGGTGCCTCTGAGTCCACTGGCTCGACCTCCCCAGACCCCTCTCCTCCTCCTGTGACAGCTGCAGGCCATACTAACTGCTCTGCATTGGCACCAACCTTCACCCCTCCTATCACGCATTCCAAGGCCAAGGGTCCAACCCCTTCCCCTCCAGGGACACCGAAGCCAGCATCTGTTCTTCCCCTAAGGGAAGTGGCTGACATTGATGGCCTGGTCAGGGTACATGTCCCCTTGTCACTGAGTGAACTCTCTCAAATAGAGAGCAGACTGGGCTACTACACCTCTAACTCTTCTGCCTTCATTAAAGAATTTCAATATATTTCTCAGTCTTATAGCCTTATCTACCATGACGTACATATGATTCTAACTAATAACCTACTTCCAGATGAACGCAGGCAAGTTTGGGATGATATAAAAACGCATGCAGATTAGATTCATTAAACAGACGGGACTTATCCAATTGGATCAGAAGCTGTTCCTGGCCAGGATCCTCGATGGGATTATAATTCCGCAGGTAGTATCTTAGCCCGAGATAGATTTATATCATGTCTTTTGGCAGGCCTGAGGAAGGCAGCGTTAAAGCCGGTTCACTTTGAGAAATTCCAAGAGGTTGTCCAAGATAAACAAGAAAATCTGTCTCAATTCTTAGAATGCCTTACAAAGGCTTTACTGCAATATACTAATCTGGACCCTGAAAGCCTAGAAGGTAAGCAACTTCTCATGAACTACTTTTTTTCCCAGAGCTACCCCAACATAAAAGCTAAACTTAGGCGATTGGAGAGGGGGCCCCTAACTCCACAGGTGGAAGTCTTGGCACTGGCCTTCAAAGTGTACCATGAGAGAGATGAGAAAGCCCGTAAACAGAAATACCATATGCTGGCAAAGGCTGTCGACCAACCTCAGCCACTACCCCAGTCTTCCCACTACCCAGGAAGACTATTCCTGGTCTTCGAAGGCTCAGAGACCACCTGGCTCCTGCTATAAATGTGATCAACATGGTCATTGGGCGAAGGCCTGTCCTAACCCCAGCAAGCCTAGGGGACCATGTCCCAGATGCCATCAGAGGGGGCATTGGGGTACCAGCTGCCCTCATGTCGCTCAGAACAGAGGGATATCACTCCCAGAAAACCCCTCAGCTGACCTTCTAGGCTTGGCTATGGAGGACTGATGGGGCCCAAGCTCTCTCCACCCAACCACGCCTATCACTAGCAGGGAGCCATGGGTAGATATTATGGTGTGCGGAAGAACCATCTCCTTCCTCTTGGACACTGGGGCCACTTACTCAGTCCTGACGGAGTTTTGGGGACCCACCTCACCTTCGCATTCTCCTATTGTCAGGGTAGGAGAACAACCTTACCTTCCTCACCAGACCCCTCCACTTAGTTGCATTTTTAGGGGTGTGCCTCTCACCCATTCCTTTTTGGTAGTGCCTACATGTCCTGTCCCCTTATTAGGAAGAGATATCTTAGCTAAGTTGGGAGCTTCTATTTCCTTTGCTCCACCAATTTGCTTAAGCCCAAGCTCACCAGCAGTTCCTCTGCTCCTCCTTTTAGCCAATCACTCTACTAACACTAACATGTTATTTCCCTTACCAGCCTCTTAGGTGGACCTCCAAGCTTGGGATGTCCAGAACCCCTCTGTTGCTAAACATCATTCTCCCGTTGTCATCCAGTTACTGGACTCTACCAGGTACATCTGCCAAGCCCAATATCCTCTTTCTCTCCAGAGCCTCAGGGGACTTAAGCCTATCATTGCTGACCTCTTAAGGAAAAAAACTCCTTCAACCTACCCCTTCCCCTTTTAACACCCCTATACTGGCAGTTAAGAAACCTAATGATACCTATCGACTAGTTCAAGATCTCAGGCACATTAACTCTGCCGTAGTTCCCCTCCATCCTGTCATAGATAACCCATATACGCTTCTCTCTACTATCCCCTCAGGGACTTCTCATTTTTCAGTCCTAGATCTCAAGGATGCATTTTTCTCTATCCCTCTAGACACCCAGTCACAGGACATATTTGCCTTTACCTGGACAGATCCTGACACCCACTTTTCTACCCAACTTACCTGGACTGTTCTACCCCAGGGATTCCGGGTCAGCCCACATCTGTTTGGACAGGCCCTGACTTCTGACTTAATCTCTTTATCTCTCCCTAGATCTAAGATTGTACTTTATGTAGATGATGTTCTTCTCTGTAGTCCCTCCCTAGAAATTAGCCAAGTTGACACAGCTGCTCTTCTAAATTTCCTTTCCAGTCGGGGCTACAGGGTCTCACCTTCTAAAGTCCAACTGTCCACTCCTCAAGTCGCCTATTTGGGACTAGAAATTACCCCAACCCACAAGGCTATTACCTTAGATAGAAAGAACCTGATTCAGTCTCTAACTGTTCCTTCTACAAAGGAAGAGATTCTATCATTCCTAGGAATGGCTAGCTTTTTGCATTCCTGGGTTCCTTCCTTTTCCCTACTTTTTCGTCCCTTATATGAAGCAGCATTAGGCCCCACCCACGAACCTCTTCTCAAACCTGTCACTAAGCCCTTCCAAAGGCTCCAACAGGCTCTCCTTAAGGCCTCAGCCTTACATCTCCCAGACCTGACTCGTCCTTTTTCCCTCTACATAGCTGAAAAAGAGGGATTTGCCCTTGAAGCCTTAGGTCACCAACTGGGACCATTTTTTTCACCTGTAGCATACTTGTCAAAAAGACTAGATCCAACCATTCAGGGATGGGCACCTTGTATTCATACCTTAGCAGCTGCTGAACTCATTATTTGAGATTCAAAGAAACTAACCCTGGGATCACCTATAACTATCCTCTTTTCTCACAACCTGTCACAGCTCCTAACTTATAAAGGCTTACAGACTCTATCTCCCTGCAGGGTTCTTTCTCTTCAGGTAGCCCTAATAGAAGACTCCACTCTCACCTTTCAGTCATGCCCACCTCTTAGATTTCCAATCTTCTTCCCCGACCTAACACTGACTACTCTCTATCTCACTCCTGTACTGGAACCTTAGAAGAGCTATTACCTCATCCTTCACACATACAGGAGGGCACATTGCCTCAAGCCACCTTTACCTGGTATACAGATGGAAGCTCCTTTCTTCATGAAGGGGTCAGGAAAGCTGGCTATGCCATAGTGTCAGACACCAAGGTGGTGGAGACACAGGGCCTTCCTGCTCATACCACCAACCAACAGGCTGAATTAATAGCCCTTACCCGTGCCTTCCAACTGGCACAGGGACAATCCCTCAGCATTTACACAGATTCTAAATATGCTTTCCATATCCTCCTGTCCCATGCTGGTATCTGGAAGGAGCGCGGGTTACTTACTACAAAAGGAGGATCAGTAACTAATGCAAACCAGATTATGGCCATGCTAAAGGCCTCCCATCTTCCCACAGCTATTGGGATTGTCCACTGCAGATCCCACCGTATGGATGACTCTATAGTCTCCAAGGGAAACAACCAAGCTGATGAGGCAGCTAGAGCTGCAGCCCTTAGGGGCCTAGACTCATCTCACTCTCCCAAGGAGATTCTTACACTACAACCCACATCCCCACTTACAACCCCTGACACTCGTCAAACTCTGTCCTATCTTCACCAACTCTTTCATCCTAACAGCCAAGTGCTGTCTTATTTCGTTAAGACCCACCTACAGCCTACTCCTGAGGACTTAAGTTTCCTAAAATCTATCACTGCTTCTTGCAAAATCTGTCAGATGTCAGATCCCAACTCAAGGTATCATAGCACCCCTTTTCCTACCCATCAGGCTAGAGGTTCCCTTCCTAGAACTGACTGGCAACTTGACTTTACCCACATGCCTGCTGTAAAACAGGTCAAGTACCTCCTGGTCTTGGTGGACACCTTCTCAGGCTGGGTAGAGGCTTTTCCCACAACTAACAAAAGGGCTCAGACAGTCTCTGCTCTCC
>NW_021604588.1:23594429-23625770 GCF_004785775.1 Grammomys surdaster | reverse complement strand
GAGACAGGGTTTCTCTGTGTAGTTCTGACTGTCCTGGAACTCACTCTGTAGACCAGGCTGTCCTTGAACTCAGAAATCTGCCTGCCCTGGCATTTTCATATCCCCTATCATCCTCAATCTTCAGGTAAGGTAGGGAGAACCAACCGCTCTTTAAAAACCACTCTTGTCAAGCTGTCACAGGAACTTCACCTTGACTGGGTAAAACTCCTACCTCTGGCTCTTTTCAGGCTACAAGCCCTTCCCAAGCGACCTCTCCTCATTTCACCTTTTGAACTCATGTATGGACGTCCAGTCCTAACTCCTGGTCTTTCACCTAAATGTTTCCCCCTCCTAGACCATTTGCTCACCCCATTACTTTGCCACCTCCGTTCTCTCTTGTGGAATTTTGCTGACCACCATCTACCTCAACCATACACTGTCTCCTGTCCACTGCCTGTCAACATTGGAGACCAAGTGCTTCTCTCCCCTTCAGATCATCGGCCCTCACCTCTCTCTCCCAAATGGCAGGGTCCCTTTAAGGTAATCCTCATGACCCCCTACAGCTGCTAAACTTGAAGGACTCCCTCATTGGGTCCACTTATCTCACCTTAAGCCTTTCACTCCCCCATCTAAAATCGATTCTCCTTCATACACGTCAACTCTAACAGGACCGTGCTCTATTAAGCTCCAGAGGACATCGATATCACCCACCTTGTCCTCAATCCCAGAAAATGAGACTCCACTCCAGCAGCCGAGCTTGACCCCACTGGACTAGACATGTGTTTCTCGTCCTCCCCCTGCTGTTTGTCTTTATCCAGGTCAGCCCTCACATCTGGATATACGAGGTTCAAGAGACACCCACAGATAACAAACAGTCTTTCCAAACAGGGTCAGGAAATTGCTCCATAGCCAGACGCCAAGAACCAATCCAAACTGCATCCAAGAACCATCCCTATATCTGATAGCCCATCTAAATATTATGTCCTCTATACTTGCATTCTTTTGCCCAGATAGAAGAGTACTGGTCTTTTTAGATACATATGCTAGGTTCACGGACCAACCACTTCTTCTACCAACACTGCAAGACACTCGTTTCTACATACAAGACCCGTGAGATTCCAGCTGTGGTGCTTCAGAACTGACAGATGCCAGGTGTCCTGACAACCAAAGAAGATGGTCTTCGCCAGTTCGCCCAAAGAATACCATTTTTGGGGAATGTGAGACCTCCAGTTCAGATACTCTCCTATAACACCCTTCTTGCCATCCTCCTGGTATTATTTCTAACCAGTTTATTAATCAGTTCTTGTTACAGGATTACCAGTTGCTGTCCACAGAAGAGCCTGGTACACACATCCACAGAATGGGCCCCGATGGTGAAAAAGCCAGCTCTTCCCCCCAACGGACTATGCCCCTACACAGCAGGAAGTAGTTTAAGAGACACAGCGCCCCAATTCCTCTTTCACCATCGGCTTCCCCTCTCCTTTTTTTTTTTTTTATAATAAGAAAAACTGGGGTATGTTAGTATAAATCTGAACCCAGTGACATCACATTCAGGGGCCAGGTGACTTCTGCATCGTTACTGAGGCAACCACTCCCAGAATTCACCTGTCTTGCTCACCTGTACCTTGGAAGTTACACATCATCAACCATTTAAATATTTGAGACCGCCCCAACCTCGCTCTCTTCCTCTTCTCATTGCTTCCTCCGCCATCTCTCCTGCTCCTCTCTCCCGCTCCCCTCCCTAAATAAACCCCTTCCCATGGAACTGGGTCAACCTCGTGTTGTCTGTCCAAATCACACCGGAATCTTACACTGACAACATCATGAATTTGCCTGATTATTAACATGCATTACTTAATTACCCTAAACAGTTTGTAATAGCAGTTATTAAACGGATTTGAATAATCCTATTCCCCTGTAGAGTTAAAGCAATTATGTGGAACTGTTAACTGGCTCAAACCTTTACTGCCGATTCCAGGCCAGGAGATGAGGCACCTCTCTCTTGGAGGGGCTTAGTGGCCACTTCACCAGCATTAAACTAACATCTGAGGCTAGCAACCTGCTACAGAAAGCTATGGCACTCCTTTCTATATCAACTGTGGAAAGGAATGATCCAGAGAAACCCATCCTGATCATAATTCTGTGGTCCCGTGAGGTGTCCTAGGAGTGCTATGGCAGAATGGGCCCCTCATATGGTTGCACCAGGCCCACTCTGATGTACTTAAGTTTACCTTCAAGTTTGAGATTGCCTTCTACCTCGCCCTTAAGGCAAGAGGCTTAGCAAGGAGAACTTCTAATAGGGAACCAGACAAAATAATTCTACCATTCTCTCTATGATAGTCTCAATCATCATGAGCAGATTCCATAAGCTTTCAAGAAATGGTGGCAGGATTCATAGGCTCATTGGATAATCACCCACCACAAGCCAAGCAGCTTACTGCTCTCCCCCAGCTGCCAATTACAGGTAAATCCCATAGCATACCTAGCTCACTCTATTCCCAAGGCAATTATGGCCTTTTCTGATGTTAATAAAGCCAGATACAGAGTCTTTATCCAGATATGGGGGTGGGGGACAAAACTCACATTTTTCCTAATCCTGTCTCAGAGCAACTAGGTGAATTATTTGGACTCCTGAAAATTTTTGAGTATTGTCAACAGGAGCCAGTCAATGTTTCTCAGATAGCCAATATGCAGTACAGGCTGTCTGTAGCCTGTCCTCCTATATTAAAGGGCAAAACAGCCCTATACATGTCTGCATGCAATCTATACAAAAGGCTCTCAAGAACAGGGCACATCCCTGGTTCATCTCACACATAAAATCACATTCTAAATTGCCTGGTATACTTACTGAAGGAAATGAGAGGACTGATGCCTTGATTATGGATTATGGCTGTAGACATGGAATTGCTAGAACAAACCAGAATGTTACTCCAGCAATTTCACCTTTCCCCTCAGAATTTGCATAAGCTCCTAGCTGAATTGGCTATGATGCAATGTAAACATCTTGCAAGGTCCTGTGCAACATGTGCGCCTCTTGCACCATTGGGACTCCTTGGCAGATCAGGAGTTAACCCTAGAGGACTACTTCTCAGTGAAACTTGGCAAATGGATGTTGCTCATTACCCAGACTTTGGTAATCATAGGTATGTACATGTTGTGGTGGATACTTGCTCGGCCTTTGCATACATGGTGGGCATGGCAGGTGAAAAGGCCTCTCATGCTATTAAGGCCATAAAATCAGCAATGCTGGTAATGGGAGTGCCTTGGATAGTCAAGACTGACAATGGACTTGCTTACTCATTTCTGCAGTTCAGTGCCTTTCTATCCTCATGGAGGGTCAGTCACTCCTTTGGGATACCCTATAATCCCCAAGGCCAAACAATCGTGGAAAGAGCAATTTGCTCCTTGAAGGAAGTACTTGCTTGAGTCACCTCCCCAGAATCCAAAAGAGATTTAGGCATGGAACTCCACATTTAGCATCGGTGGAGATCCTATTTCATGTGAACACTCTCCTTCGATGAGAAGGGGCTGAGCTCTGCTTACAAACATTGGGTGCTTTTGCCCAGGGATATACCCCTCCCTTTGGTCAGATGGAGGGACCATAACCTTTCAATGGCAACTGTTCACTCCACTTCTGACAAGGGGGCAAGGTTATACTTGTGTTTTCTCCCAGGATGCATTTGCGCCAGTATGGGTGTCCTTGAGAAATGTTCGTCCAAACCACGGACTGGGGATGATGAAGGAGTCAGGAGAGGACCAGGACTGGGAGAGGTAATGTGCATACTGTGTTTATTAATTTTTCTTCAGCCTGGAAGTGCTGATGAGCTCTGGGCTTTGGTGTCCCTGCCCCCCATTCTTTTGCCTGTGGCAGTGACCTCCCCAGCCTACCCTGTTCTTTTCTCTTCCAATGTGAGTTTGGGTTTACCCTTCATGGGCTCAGTCACTACTACATGATGATTGGAAAGCACCTGTCCCACGGAGGAAATTCTCTGCTTTACCACCAATGTCTCCTCCATCTGCCCTTGCAGCCAACAACACAATATGACCACAGAGTACTTTCAGGGGGCTTATGGCACCATGTTAGGCATGGAACTTTACGTTCCCATTACTGATTACAAATTCCCAAAGGATTCCCCAAACATATCATGTCCACCCCTGCTTCACTTTCCAGGGGTCCCTCAAATAACCAGTTTCATGGAACTTCCTATCCCTTGGGAGCACTGCCAGCCTATAAGATTCACCGGGGACTACCCGATATTATCACCTAACCTCATACTTGGTATGTGGAGGTTTATCTCACATGATGCTTCCAGTATTACTCTTATGTCAAACAGGAATCCCATTAGATTTCGATATGACCCCATTATGAGCAATTGGGATCGATGTGGCCCCTTGAATTGTCTTGATCTATGCCCCCTCTTACTCTCTTAAAAGGTGGCTGCAACCTCAGTGCAACCAGGATATCTATACCTCTATAACGGGGCATATTTGCATATAAATCAGTCAGGGAAAATGTGGACTGGGGCGCCCCCCCCCCATGAATGTGACCATTGGTAGCCAGGTTGACTGGAACGCCACCCCAGTCTGTATCTGACCTCCCTTTTTCTTTCTGATGACCAATACCTCCATTATCAGAGGCAGCCTTAACTGCTCTAATGAAAAATGTCTCCTGATTGTCTGCTGGATGAGGTTTTCAACAATGGCCATCTTGATGAGGGATCCAGCTGCCATTTGGGTGCCTGTGGTAAATACCATTCACTTTCATGTTGTCACTCTGATGGCCCAAAGTTACTTATAACCCCTATACTGGGGGAAGAGGGATTTTGGTATTATGGCTGTCATCATTGAGACCATCATTGCAGGCATTGCTAGGGTGACAACAGCTGTTGTTGCCTTGACCCAGACAGCCATAACAGTAGAGACTGTCAATACGGGAGTCTCTAAGTCAGCTGAGGCACTATAGGCACAGGTGGTATTAAACCAATATCTTTATCAAGCCATCTACATTTTATAACAACAGATTAACCTGGCAGAAGAGTTTGCCATTGTTAGGGACATATCTCTATTGACCTGTGACCTGTGGCTTTACTCAGTCTGCCTAACCCCTTATCAGGTACATAACACCACTGAAGTCCAACAAGAGTTGGCTCAATATCTTGAAGGTACCTGGTTAGATAAATTCCTTAGCTATTCTGTGCTGTTAAGGGAGAGCATAGCCAACTTCAATGCAAACAGGGTGTCTATGCTCTTCCTAGATGCCAGCTTCTTAGGAAAAGTGTGGGACAGTATCAAGGGGCTCTCAGATCCCTTATGGATAGCCACTTACACTATGATAGGAGGAATTGTTATAATAATATTAAGTGTCTTGCACAGCACATTTCCAGGCAGAGCTCCATAAATGAGGTGACCCTCCAGGTGCTGATGGCTCTCAAGAATCTGATCATGGCACCCCTAAGGAAGTGATCAAAGCCTGGATGGCAGAGATCCATGAGACCACCATGTAGTCCGTTCCTCATCTCCTCCTTGCACGACATGCCTCCAGAGTGATGTCTCTTTGAGGGCTTGTTGTCAATGACGGGTAAGATCCTGGAAGGCAGCACAACCTAAGACAGTCACAGTCCAATATACTGGGAATCCTCCAAGCCTGGGCCAACAATGTGGAGGCAATCCCACTAGGCTGTCAAAATCTAAAACCAAAAGGGTAGAAATGTAGGAGGAATGACAGGCTTCACTGATGGAGCAGTAACTGCCCCCACATAAAGGTTGGAGTCTGCACAGCTGAGGAGGCAACTTCCACATGAGGACCTAATTGAAGACTGCCTGAGAGCCTAAAACTTGGTGATGCAGACAAAGCCAGCTAATCAAGAACTGACACTTTGAAGACACACTTGCTTGGGACCAATGGGATGCAGGTGGAGGCTATAAAGGGAACTACTGAGGATTAATAAGTGAGTGGTGGTGGTATTCTCAGGAGCTTCCTGCAGCTTTTTCACTAGCTTCTGGAGTCTGAGCTGCTGATTCCACAGGACCTCACCTCCAATCCCCAAAGACAAGTACGGTCAGTAGTCCAGGGTGTAAAGCAGCAGAAATATATATGCCAATGGAAACTTTAAAACTGTATGAATATACAAAATTCTGTACCATTGTGAGAAAATTTATCCTCTATTTTGTGTCAAAATATAGATATCACTACCAATGTAAGATTATGACTATAAAATGGTTTTTTGGTTTAAGAGTAGGTTGAATAATCCACCCCTACTTGTCTAATTTCTTATAATATTTCTATATCCCCTCTTTTCCTTTTCAATCCTTCACTTACCTAAGGAAGAAAGAAAGATGGAGAAAAGAAATGGAAAAAGAAAAGAAATACTTGTTTTTTCATTTCTTTCCTACCCAAGGTCACAATTATTTGTAATCATCCCTTAAAATTACAATATATCTATAACTCAAAAAAATGTCTAAAACCATCCACCCCAACTTAAGGAACTGGGATGATGGTCTACTTATAATTGATCCCTGCTGAATTGGGGCAAAGGATTCATTTTTAGGGGACCCAAGAAAATTAGAAAAATGATTACTCTTAAGAAAGCTTGATACAGCATTTGTTGTCCAGTCTCTGTGTGTTGATTAAGTGAAGTCTTGACTGGATCAGTCTGAAAGGCTGGAAGAACCAAGGTCATCTGGGATTAGCAGCCCTTCCTGAAGTTGCTCTCAAACAAGTCCCTGGAAACATTGAAACAAACAAGTCTCTGGAAACAGCGTCAGATGAGGCAGGACCAAGCATCCCAGCATTCTGGAGGTTGGATCCTGTCAGGGCTGCCCTCCTGGCCTTCCAATCTATAGTATACATACCTTACAAGCAATATGTAGTTCTATAAAGACATTTGTATGGAATGTTCAGGGTGCAAAGATCAATTAAGGACAATTTTCTCTTTGGTTGAGCAGATAAAAGACATTTGTCTTTCTTTGCAAGTTTGTTTGGATTATATGTCAGATTATCATATTAATTTTGTCTATTCCATTTAAGAATGGTATGAAAAGTCTTAAAGATTTTGTAGTCAAGATCTATTGGCCATGCAAAGACTTTTTTCTAATGTCTCAGCCAGTCTCAGAGCTGTTCTCAAGTAGCAGGATCAGTGTCTACATTACCTGTCTTCTTGATCTTGCCAATCGCTCTCTTTGTCTGTAGCCAAGATTTTCAGTGTGTCTTCCCTGGTCAAATCTTATTTTCACTAATTTGGATGGAAGATATGGCTTTTCTTTTCCTGATGGAACAAATGTAAAATCTCTTCCCCCCAACCCCCATAACATATCCCCTTTCTCCCATTTTGGAATTAGGATTTTTAATAGGCTGATCTAATTCAGCAGTCCTTTCTTAAATCCAGTGTACCTTAGCAGTTGTGCCATTTGTCTCATTGACTTTTTAAAAATTTAAAGTCAAGAAAGCATCCATATTTTGTTCTATGAACCTTTCCTTCAAGGTCCTATTAGGTCTTTTTATAATGGCGTGACCTGTAGGACTGTATGCTATCTCCACAATAGGCTTCATGCCATGATGTCCATAAAACTGTTGTATTTTAATGGACATATATGTCTGAGCATCATCAGTTTTAATCTGTAAAGCCATCTCCAAGATAGCCATCGTCTAATAAATGTGCAATCTCAGAATCACCCCCTCAGAACTCAAGGCAGAAGCCCATTGGAGCTCTGAACATGTATCAGTTGTATGATGTATCTACAGGTGTACGTATCTCAATTCTGCAAACTATAAAATAAAACACACTTTCCATTGTATGGCATTGCTTTAACTTAACATGCTTTAAATTAACATCCATAAGCAGAATATGGATTCTTAATTCAATATTTTCTATTTCTATGGGCTGCCATTCTAATTCCTTAAGCCCCTGTGGAAACTTCCTATCTATGTTTTTTTGATGTTATTGTAAGTTCAAGATTGTACTCTTCTGAGGGTTTTCTATTTTGATTTAAAGATTCTTTCAACCTTTCTTTTATGGTCTCTAATCTAGTATCTAATTTTTCAATCTCTTTTTTCTTCAAATTTGACTTATTCTGGTTTCTCCCAAAGAGAACATACAACATTGTAATCATTTTTTTAAAAAATCCATTTGTATGCTGATAAGCAGTGCAACATCATATTGAATCCAGATGCAGTTTGTCATTGTGTTTCTCTCAGTCCCAAATATGGAAAACATTTTTTCTTTTTACTTTCAAAACTTCTCCCTAAGGACTTTCTTATACTTAAATTAAATATTTCTCTCTATGATTTTTAATGTTTAATTTCCCTTCTTTTGTTCTTTAGACTCAACACCCTATCAATTTAGACTCTTGAACTTTTTAGTTTGTACCTTGTGCTGTGTTAGCCCTGCCTCAGTTGTTCACCTAGCTCAGGCCAGCCTGGCCAGGCCTCTTCAACATGCTGTGCTTCTGTGTAGTTCTAGGCCTTCATACCCTGGCATCTACCAAGTCTCTGGCCCATGTGCCCTGCCATGCTTGGTTGGGCCAGCACCTCTCACCAGGCACTGGTCTGGGGACTTAATGGGCCTAGATTAGGCTGCTGTTTTTCTCCATGGGCCTCTGCAGTATGTGTGCTTTCCATCCAGGGCTATGGTCCAATTGGTCCAGAGCAGCCCTAGCACTGCCTTAATCTCTCTTAGCAGCAGGGGAGTGTTATGTCTCTACTGGAGGTTAACATTTTCTCTAGACTCTGCTCAACAGTTACCTAGCAACAGCCAGGTACAAGCTTTGCTCACTCTAAGAAGCTCCAGTCTCTCCCCCTCTTTCTTTCTTCCACTCTTCCTGTCCTTCTCTGTCCCCCTCTTTCCTCTGCCTCTACCCACTCCTCCAGGTCCCAAATAAACTCCCTTTTATATTAGGCCTGTTACATGGCTTTATTCTTCAGGGTGACACCTTGTCAGGGCCTGCCAAGGCACCCCCTCATGCTGCCGTTTTATAAACACAATACCCAGTATACCTGTAATCTAAACTTGAATTCTAGATAAGTTCTTGCTTCAAGTTGGTTAGCCCATTTGTAGATTTGTAGTGCAACCAATTTAAACTTATCCCCAACTAGTTTACAGATAAATGAGACTCAGACTGTGGTGATTTTATTTGGCTTTGACAATTACTGGAGGTAACCCCTAATCTACTCTTCTAACTTCTTGTCTGGCTACCTCCCCAGCAGTGTACCACTTAGGGTACCTGTCCTCTAATGGCACTTTCTCCTCTCTCTTCATCATGCTCTCTTTTCCACCCAGATCATCCAGGTAACTCAAACCCACCTGTCTCTGATCCCTCCAGTCATTGGCCGTAGTCATTTATATCTAACCAATAGTTTTAAATTAAGGAGCAAAAGCCAGAAAATGTGAGAATTCACTCATGGAAGTGCAGGCCCATTGGCCAGACACTTGAGTGGGGGGCCTTGTGAGCAGGCAAATAGAGCAGGGAACCACAGCCCCAGGGCACACAGCTCCACAGGTGAGCACTTCCCAAAGCCACATACTACTCTAGAGAAGCCAGCAAGCTGCTAGGCTGGAGGCACGACTCACACTGTGACTCACTGGAAAAACTGGAGACCACAGTTTCTTGAGCTTGCACCATTTGCTAACTGAGCAGCAGAAAGAGCCTACACCGTAGGAGAGTGGTGGAGCAGACACCAGCTGCAGACACATAGAAACAGTATGTGTGTGTGTTGGGGGGGGGAGCTGAAAAATCATCAGACTTGATAATATACCTCAAAATTCCCCAGAGAGACAGTTAAGAAAAATTATGAAAAATAAGATATGCAAGGATAAAATAACACAGGGTGTTTGGGCCCTGTAACATGCTATGCTATCTTAGATGGTCTAGAAATAGAAACAGAAAATGAAAAGAAGACTTAATTGAGATTGGCTCAATACTGGTTATGTTTACTATCCTGGTATTTCATATTCTATTCTTAATAGGATAGTGTAGATTATTGTGTGTACACAGGTGAGGTTAGGTGAAATATCAGTCAGATAAGGCTAGAGTCTGTGATTGGGCAGTGGAAAAAGAAGGCAGAATTGAAAGTTTTAGAGAGGGGACAGAGGAACAGAGAGATAGCGAGAGATGGACAGAGAGAAAATGGAGGAAGAAGATAAACCAGATCCACATAGCCTAAAATATATACAGATAACTATAGATATCATAAAAGGACAATAATATAAGACACATTTGTTCAATCTAGGTGTGTAGTTTGTATCAATTTCGATTGAGTTTTGAGTTCTTTATATGGACATTTTGGGGGTTAAGGATTTACTGTTATAATTCTGGCTAATAAATTACAAGTAGATTGATAAGAGACAAGCCTTAGAAGAAAAATCAGAAAAAATGTATAAATAAAATATACTCAGACAGAGACAAAGAAATTAAGACCAGAGCTTACTGCACCCCTGTATGATAAAATTAAAGAAGTTCAGCCAAAAGTTGTTGAAAACCAACCATAACTTATACAGTTATTATAAAAAAAAATCAGCAAATGGTAGACACCTCCAAGGTTATAGAGAATTTGGATGCCATTCTATAAACATGCTATATTTAAAAAAATTTTAAAGAAGCTATAATTTCATATGTTATGCATTCACCATTTGTGAAGCAGATAGATATTAAGTTCCTGGGCAATTCAAAATAGAGTACAGTTACAAAGGTAGTCATGATGGAAAGAAGCTAAGGTGATAGAACAGAGAAACAGGTTAGAGGTATCAATATTTCCCAGATCAATTGCTGATCAGTTGCTAGATGAAGGTTGGTACGCTGAGGTACAAATGTAGATTAAAGACAACAATGTACCCATGTCGCTGTATCATGAAGCAACTTTAAATGCTTGGGACAAGTTTGAAGAAACGGAAAAATTGTGAACTGTTTACCAAAATTATATAAGGTCCAAAGGAAGCATTCAATGATTTTTTTTTAAACAAAGATTAACTTCAGCTGTAAATAGTAGATTATCAGAATCCAGAGCTAGCCAAATATTAATAAAATCTCTGGCTTTCAAAAATGCTAATTCTGAATGCAAAAATATGATCAGACCTCTAAAGGCAAGATCAACACCAATAGTGAATTAATTAGAAATACGACTGATAGTGGATCTCATATTTATGATGTAAGCTTAATAGGAGAAATAATCTCTAAAGATTTTAAGAAAAAAGATCAAACTGCCATGTTTTATTTGTGGTAAGCAAGGTTATTTATTTGAAAAGGGATTATAGACAAGGCATTCCTAGAAGCAATGTATTTTCTAGCTATAATCCAGAAAGAAGCCCTCAGCCTTCCAGAATACGCAGAAGGTGTGTCAAAGGTAGACATCAGACTAGTGAATGCAGATCAGTAAGGGGCAGGCAAGGTAGCCCCTGGAGAAATGCCCTAGGGGGCCTTTCACAGGCCCTGATATCAAATTCAAGTCAGCCATTTTAGGTCATCAGTGGAGAAACTCATCTGCAGAGCAAGTATGTAGTTCTGCTCTAGATATAACCATTAACTCCCCAAATGTCAAAGCTAGAGCAGCTTCAGCAGATAAAATAGAAAACTCAGGAGAAATCAAAAAACAAGTATTTGCTATAGATGATCAAAGGCCAAAACAAAAAAGAAAAGTACTTATAAATGATATTGAAATTGTAGGTATGGTAGACACAGAAGCAAATGTAACAATAATTTTACCTAAATCTTGGCCTCCAAATTGGCCTCTTCATGAGGTAAGTATTCAATTTCTATGGATTGGTAAAACAAAATGTGATATAGCTTCAATGTATAGAGCCAGAAGTTCAAATAGGAACATTAAAGCCATATTTGTATTTATGGGGACATGATTTGTTACAAAGATAGAAGACATAGATTAACATTCCTTCAATCTGAGAAAATAAACTATAAAATAAAAGACACTTCTGAGAGAGATATTAAAAGGTGTTATCAAGAACAGTCAAGTTGTTTATAGACAGAACTCAGCAGAGCTTTGCTCTTCATATGTCTGTGGGGAGACACTACTGATGAGCACCAACTGTCCTACCACTAAGGTGGATGACTGATAGAACTGTTTGTGTAGTACATTGGTCCTTAAGTAAAAAAAAAGTTGTAGGCACTAAAACAGCTAGAACAGCTAGTCCAAGAGAAACTGGAAGGTCAATACACAGAAGAGTCAACCAGTCCTTGGAATTCTATATTTTTCATTAAAAAGAAATCTTAAAAATGAAGGATTTTAACAGATTTAAGAGCCATAAAAAAGATGATTCAGCCCCTCTTTATAGCCTGGAATCTCTTTAACTCCTTTGTTACCTAGGCATGACCTATTGCAGTAACTGATTTAAGAGATTGCTTTTTCACAGTCCTTTTGTATCAACATGATGGGGAAAGGTCTGCTTTCTCAGTACCTACTTATAATAATAGTTGTCCAATAAAGAGATATCATTGGAAAGTTCATAGGGAATGTTAAACAGGCCTACCTTGTGTCAATATTTTTGTGCAACAGCCATTAGAAATAATTCATAAACAGTTTCCTCAATCTAAAATTTACCATTTACTATTGTGTGGATATTTGCTGGCTGATTCAAATACAAATACCTTAGGAAAAAATGTTTGATGAAATAAAGAGAATTTTACCTTGTTGGGGATTACAAATTGCTCCTGAAAAAAAAAAACCCAAAGAGGAGATTCTATTAATTATCTAGGATATAAGATAGGTCTGCAGAAAATTTGACCACAGAAAGTACAAATAAAGAGAGATCAATTATGAAATCAGTGTTTTAAAAAAATTTTGGGGGAGATATTAATTAACTAAGATCCACAGCTAAGTAATTTATTTCAAGCCTTACAAGGTAATAAAGACTTAATTAATCCAGAAAATTTCAGCTGAATCAGAAGAAGAAATGTCTCTGGTAGAAAAGAAATTATAGGATGCCCAGGTGGAGCATTTGGATCTGAAGCTGGGTTGAATTTTAGTTGTTTTGCCTTCTATTCATTCTACCACAGGAAGTCTTATACAGAGAGAAGATACAGTCTTTAAATGGATATTTTTACCACATAAACAGAATAAAAATTAAAAGCCTATATAAAAAAAGATTTCTGAGTTGATTCTGAAAGGAAAGATAAGACTGTTGATAAGCAGGGATAGAGCCAGCAAAAATTGTGGCACATCTTACTAATAACTGAAATTGCTTCAGGATGGGCAGAAAATGAACATTGACAAGGAGCTTGCAGTGATTCCTTAGGATAGATTAACAACAATATTCCTAAAACAAGATACTTCAATTTTTTAAAAGAACTAATTGGTTCCTTCCTCATACAGTGAAAAGGACACCAATTTCTGGAGCCCCTATATTTTATACTAATGCACATAAATCAAGAAAGGCAGGTTATAAGTAAACAAACAAACAAGCAAACAAAATAGCTTGGAGCTCTTATGAGTCTATTCAAAAATCAGAGCCGTATGTCATTCTTATGGTATTATTAGATTTCCCTGAGTCTCTTAATACATGAACTGGCTCTCAATATGCAGAAAGAGTTGCTTTGCATATTGAAACTGATGAGCTTATTCCAGATGATTCACAATTAGACTTTGCTATTTATTCAACTATAACAAGTGATCAAAAATAGAAAGTAGTCATTGCATATAATACATATCAGATCCTTATATCTTACTGGAAGATTATTTTTATGCTTTGAACAACTATATAGAAAACACATTTGTCAGAAATGTTGTCGTATACAGCTATTTTCTGCAAATGTCTTCTCATTTTATAATAAGCAATTATAGAAAGATCTAATCATACTTTAAAAGAGATGCTTAATAAATAAATTAAAAAGGTTAACAAAGACCCCAAGATGTATTACATTGTGTTTTATTAACTTTAAACTTGTTTTGTTTTTCATTTGTTTGTTTTTCGAGACAGGGTTTCTCTAGTCCTGGCTGTCCTGGAACTCACTCTGTAGACCAGGCTGGTCTTGAATTCAGAGATCTACCTGCCTCTGCCTCCCAAGTGCTGGGATTAAAGGCCTGCACCACCACTGCCTGGCTTGAGGATGTCTTAAACTCAGAATGGAAGTCAAGAGATATTTTACACTGGGGGAGAGGTTTTGTCCTTGTTTCAGCAGTAAGTGAAAAGCTGTGGATTTCTTAAAGTTAATAAAGGTCAGATTTAACCAGGGAGACCTCCTGAAAATCTTGGCTACAAACGTGAAGGAAGAGACCTAGAAGACCAACCAGACAGGTGACGTGAATGCTGATCCCTCTACGTGGGAACAGCTCTGAGACTGGCTGAGACACGAAGGTCTATGTGTAGCCAATAAATCTTGTTGGCTACAGAGTCCACAGGATTTATTATTATATGACATCCTTTCAAATGACATGAATGGAATTTTATATTACAGTTTGGTTATATAATCCAAACAAACATAAAGTTTGATGCCTTTCCTGCTCAAACAAAGAACAGAGAATCATCTTAACTGATTTATGCACACCACACATTCCATACATGTGTTAATACAAAATGTGTGTACCTTTAAAAGTTTATGTTTTCAGAGCAAAAGGACCAAACATCAATGAAGACAAGACAAATAGCTCAGATGATCCAGCCCCACAGACTGCCTTAGTTGCTGTTTGCTCAGAAATCTGCATCCAGGACAACATTAAAATGCTAACTCAATTGATCCAGCCTCACAGACTGTTCCAGCCAAGACTTCAGTTAAGAACAATCCCTCATTCCCAGGAGACGAGGTGAGTGGGTTTTGGTTATTCAATGGGTTATGGATGTTTGTCATCATTTAGGGGATGGGGGAGGGTCGGTCACAAATTGTTGCTGGTCTTGGTCAGGGAGGAAACAAAATAAAGAATGTTAGATTTAGGGATCTCCTTCTCTCTTTTTCTTTCTTTTATTGTTCTTTCTCTCCTATCTAGGGGAGATTCTCCAGGCAGATGTGGAGGATGAAGCAGATGCTGGTCCTTAGAGGTGACGAGCCATGCGGCAGAATAGATTAGCATTCATGGGATAATCGAAGGTATATGAGAAAGCTGGGAACAAGCCTAAACCAAGGCCTTAAGCATTCACAATAAAAGGTCTCCATGTCATTATTTGAGAGCTAACTGGCCAAGAAAGTCATGTTGTGTGTGTGTGTGTGTGTGTGTGTGTGTGTGTGTGTGTACAAGTACCCAAAGAAGCTAGGAGATAAAGTTGGATCCCCTGAAGCTAGAGTTACAGGTGGTTGTGAGCCCCTGACATGGATGCTGTGAACAAAACTCTGGTACTTCACAAGAGCAACGAGCACTCTTAACTACTGAGCCACTGCTGTGGTCCTTTAAGAGCAATATTAAGGACCCAGCAAATGTGGGATGAAGCAAAGGTTCCTATGTACTCAATCTCCCACTATTTACACCCCACACTGAAGTGGTACATTTCTTACCACAGGTGAACCTATATAAACATGTTGTAACCCAAACCTGTAGCTTACAGTGGACTCCATTCTCAGTGTTATATATTCTGAGTTTGGACGTGTATAATGACCTGTCCATCATAATAGTGCCATACAGTAGCTCTACTAAAACCCTTCTGCAGTCTGCCTAGCTATGCTTCCTTCCCCTCCAGCCCGGGAGATTACTGATTTTCCCCCATCTTTATAGTTTTGCCTTTTTCAAAATGTTGTAGAGTTAGAGTCAGTGTTTAGTCTGCTCAGATTTCCTTTTTACAACACACACTAGTACCAATAGTAAGCCTTTGAATCCACTCCCACCATGTGTTTCCATGGCTCGACACCTCATTTCTTTTTAGTGCAGAATAATGTTCCATTGTCTAAATTACATTGCAGTTTATTTATTTATGTGTTGACAAGGATTTTGGTTGATTTCAAGTTTTGTTATTATGAATAAATAATACCATGAATATTCCTAATGTCTAAGTGCAGCTTTTGGTGAAGGTATAAACTTTAAATTATTTTCATTAATACCCAGAAGCTTATTTACTGGATTTTATGGTAATGTCATAAGAAATGACAAGACTGTCTTTGAAGGTGGGTATTTTCTTTGCACACATTCCTTTCGCCCCATATCCCATGCATCTGGTGTTATCAGTGGCTGGGATAACGGCCATTCTGAAATTAGAGTGACAGTGTATGGATTTCTAGCTGCCTAATCATCATGGTGTTGAACATCATTTTGTATGCATGCTCTCTAGATGTGCGTCCCCTTAGATGAGCTCGGGACTAGCTTATCTACATCCTTTTAGATGAGCTTGGAACCAGCTTTTCTGCTCTTTTTTTCTCTTTATCACCTAGTTATTTATTTGATAATTACTACTTAAAAACATTGTTTCTCACAAGATGATACTATGTATAAATAACCCAACCAAATTAAGGTATAATCTTTTATATTTACTACCAATAGTTTTCAAAGAAAAACATGGAGGGAGGCATTAACTAAAACCCACTAAAGGTAAATGTTGTTTTCATCGTCATACCTAATAAATGTAGGACACTTGCTCTTGGGGTGTGGATTTCCCATGGTAGCCACAGTATGGCTGCACCAGTGCCGATTATCATTGCTATCCTCACGAGTTTACGCAGATGCATAAATGCCTGAGAATGTTGATGGATCTGATTTGTAAGTCACCTGGGATTCTCTCGCTATGAGGGGTTTATGAAGGTTTTAAATGACAAAAGTAAGGGTCACGACGTTCAAATCCACAGACCTCGTCTTCTGCTCTTTTGCTAATCAGGTTGTTGCTTTCTTATTGGAAGATTCTATATTTTATGCTTTGAACAACTATATAGAAAACACATTTGTCAGAAATGTCTTCTACAGATATTTTCTGCAAATTCTCATTTTACAGTGTCTATGTGAAAGCAGACACTTTTAGTTTGAATAAAGCTCATCTTGTCAAATACTTATTTCATGAATTATGGCTTTGATGTTGTCTCTAGAAATTCTTTACTAAACCCAAGATCATCCCACGATATTTTTTCCATATGTTTCCAACTATGCATTTTGCAGTATATTGTGTGGTGTATGGTCCTGGGAATCAAAACTAGGCTCTTGCATCTGCTGGGCAAGGGCTCTACTCCTGAAGCTCTCATCTGCTGGGCAAGGGCTCTACTCCTGAAGCTCTCTCCTAGCCCTACATTACCATTTAAAAACTATGACCAGTGAGGCAAAAATTGGGTAGTTCTTTTGTTTCTTTTCTACTTTTGAGATTGTAGTTCTGATCTTCACAAACCTCTCCTAGCAAGAGAATCCCAAGTGGCCTACAAATCATAAACATCAACATTCTCGTGGGTTTATGTATAAACTAGTGTGCAAGTGAGTATCTGTTTCACAAAAGAATTTATTAGGAGAAATAGCTAACTCTCCTGGCTTGTTTAAAGTAAAATGTAACTTCTGAAAACTCAGCTAAATTGGGCGTAGTGGTGCATAACAAAGATCACAGGATACAGCAGGCTGAGGCAAATGGATCACAAACTTAAGGTCAGCCTGACCCACAAATTGAGTCCTTAAGGCAACAACAAAACCAAAACAAAATGGGGAACAGGACAAAGGCATCATCTGTAGTCTATAAAAACATAATCATTGTATATTTGTGTGTAAATAATACACTTAGATATCTCTGCTAGCTAAGCCGTTTAGCATAGTCTTATTTTAGAAACAGGAGTGTGAGAAATAGCACAAAATTTAAATCATATTATTATAGCTTCAAAAAGGGGAGACTACAAATAAAAGGAAGAAACACGGCAGAAGAAGCGATGTATGTGCAAAAGATGGAGACAGTCTGGACCCAGGTGAGAGGAGACCACGTCCCCTGAGGGGTGCTACTGAGAAGATGTAAAAGAAAGAGGGTTGTTACGACACTGGCACTGAATGGTGGGAAAGTGGATGCCTGGAGAAAACAAGCAAAGCCTGAGTCAAGCATCGTGACCAGAGATAAGGGCACCATTGAATAATCAAGGGCTGATACTGAGCAAAGTGCTTCCAAGTCACTGACTGTGCTATCTGCCTAACAGGCTTGCAGCAAGAATGCCCTGGATTAGAATAATGGCAAAGATTGCAACCTAGAGAACTCAAGGGAAATGAAAAGCAATCAAAAGAGATGTGCCGAGGGTCAGAGGGAAAGGGTACAATAGAATTCGTCCAAGTAGATTTCTTAATTTCAAAAACGTACATATCTCCAAAGGGAGAAAAGGATGCATAGAACCTTAGCAAGGACACAGTGTAAGACATCCAGGCCTAGCATAATGGTAAGGGCCCCAGAACAACAGTCATTTTGATACAAAAGCCTGTTCATCTTACGCTATGATGAGTACGATACTAAGTGAGGGCTCTCAGTATTACCACAGCTGATCCTCACAGCAATGTGAGGTTTGACCTCTCTCCTACCATTTGCAGGTGAGGAGACTGAAGGTGTGCCATTTACCAGATTTACCCAGTCTGCACACACAGGGTCTCAATAATAATTACTCTTTCATAAGTATTACCGATGTGTCATGGACTTATACACATTATCTTTAGACCCCACTGTAACCTTGTAAGGTAGCAAGTACAGATATTTATGGATTATTGCTGTATTAATTATTGATAACATGTTGATGGAGAGTAACATTAAAAACTATGAAAAGCCGATATTGAATTCCCTCAAAAGCAAACATTATTAGCATCTCCTTTGCGTTCTGCAAGAATGTGCAGTGCAGAATAGACAAGGCTGGAAATCAAAGCAAGACAAGTCTGGCTCTGGCCAATTTGGACTCATATTCCAGCACCTTTGGGAAAATACCAACTAGAGATGTCAAGGTGGTACACAGTTATCCAAAGAGGCCCTGGACCCTAAGAAACTGGTTGGAGCCTACTGTGAGCTCTGGGATGGAGGTGGTTCAATGGAGTAGATCACAGTGCCCACTTGGTAAGGGAAGGGAACTGTCTTACTTGGATCTGTGGTCCCAACACAGGATGGGAGCAGAAGCTGATGGAATGCGGTTTCCTGGAGTTGCCTGCTGCTACCAGCACAAGGACATAGGAACATGACCACCCTAGGAAGGCACAGCATGTTGGACATTGTGTGTGTGGAGGTGGTTACTAGGGACTTAACCTACGGCCTTGTGCATACCCAGCAAACACTTTATCACTGAGCTGGATCTCCTCTTCTTGGGCATTTATTCCTGATCCTTTGCAGCGTTCCAGCCACCTAGGAGACAACAGGTGCTATCTCTTGACTACACTGGGCAGCTACCACACCAGGAGCTTTTCTCTAAATTCATTCTCTGTCCAAGAGAATTTTGCCATTTTTAGCAACAAAGCAGGGCCATTTACTGAAGTTTTGGTTTCTTGTGCTGGGTCAGTGCCTCCATGTGTCTGACCATCTCCTTGGGGCAGAGAACCTAACAGAGTGTATGGCAAAGGACTGGAATGGAATGGTGGCAAGAGATGGGAACATAATCAGAGGCTGAGCCACAGAAGAGGTGATCAAGTCTTGTCATCATTGAGCCTGTCACATGCAATAGGGAGTATACACGTTAAACCAGGTGAAAAAATAATCCAGACATCTGTAACCAGCAATGAGTTTGAAGCAATAGTTAAGTCTCCCAACTAATAAAAACCCCAGCACCAGGACTGACAGCAGAATCCTACCAGAACTCCACAAAAGAACCAGCACCAATACTGCTCAAATTATTCCATAAAAAAAGAAAGGAGAGAAGACCTCCAGAGGCTTTTTATGAAGCCAGTATTACCATAATACCAAGACCAGATAAAAATACAACAAAAAGAAGGAAATTACAAACCAGTTTCCCTGATGAGCACAGATACAAAAACTCTCAGTAAAACTAATTCAAGAGCATATGAAAAAGGTCATCTATTGTGACCAAATCAGCTTCATCCCAGAGATGCAGGGGATACACACGTCATCAATAAATGTAACCGATCACATAAATAGACTCAAAGATAGAACTAAAACAGCCATCTCAATAGATGCAGAAAAGGTCTTTGAACAAAGTCCAGAAGCCCTTCATGATAAGTTATGGAAATGCTGAAGATAGAGGAGACCTCAGCATAATAGACAATAAACACATAGCTAACATCATCCCAAATGGAGAAAATCTTAAAGCATGTCCACTAAGAGCTGGAACAAGATGTAGGTGTTCGCTCTCTTCACTTCTATTCAACATATGCCTGAGTCTTAGCTAGAGACAACCGAGGTGAGGGGAATTATAACATGAGAAAAGAAGCCCAAGCACATGTATTTATAGATGACATTATCTGATGCATTGGAGACCCTAAGGACCCCAGCAAAGATCTCTTAGAGACGATACACATTTTCAGCAAAGTGGCATGATATAAATTAAAACATAAATATAAGGAAGATTCTTATAAACCAATGACAGACAGACTGCAAAAGACATCAAGGAAACAGTTCCATTCTCAGTGCACTAACACACACACACATGAGCACAAACACACATGAGCACACACAAATATGTGGAAACTTATTTAACCAAGGAGATAAAGACCTCTACAATGAAAACATTAAGATGCTACTGGAGACACCAGGAGATAGAAAGAACCCCCATGCTACTGGATATGAATAATCTTGTGAAAATGGCCACCCTACTAAAAGCAACATACAGATTTAATGCAATCCTTATCAAAACTCGAATGCAATTCTTCACAGACATAATCTCTCTCTCCTCCCTCCCTCTCTCTCTTTCAGTCTTCCTAATGGAGCAACCCTTTAGTGCAGTCCCTCATGTTGTGGTGACTCCCAACCATACAAAATCATGATGCTACAACTCACTGATTTTTTTTTTTTTGCAAAGGCACCAAAAAAAAAAAAAAACCCACATTGAAGAAAAATCATCTTCAACAAACGGTGCTGGGAAACCAGGATTTCAAACATGTAGAAAAATGAGACTAGATCTTTATTTCTCATCAACACAACTCAATCCAAATGGATTAATGACCTCAACAAAAGGCCTGATACCCTGAAACTTCTAGAGGAAAAAGTAAGGAGTGTGCTTCACCTTCCAGGCACAGGCACAGTCTCCAATAAGACAGACAATCGACAGATAGAACCTCATGCTATTAATCAAGTAACGAGCCAGCACACAGAATAAAAGAAGATTTTTACCAACCATACATCCAACAGATTAGTGTCCAGAATCTGATAAAGGGTTCAAAAAAACTAAACATTAAGAAAACAAACCACCGGGCTGGTAAGATGGCTCAATGGTTAAGAGCACTGACTGCTCTCCTAGAGGTCATGAGTTCAAATCCCAGCAACCACATGGTGGCTCACAACCATCTGCAATGACGTCTGATGCGCTCATATGGGTGTCTGAAGACAGCTACAGTGCACTTACATAAAATAAATAAATAAATCTTTAAAAAAAAGAAAAAAAGAAAACAAACCACCCTATTTTAAAAACAGGGTCTGAAACAAGTGAGTCTTCAATACCATCCTGGTTTACACAGTGAGTTCCAGGATATCCAGAGCTACATAGAGAGACCCTATTTCAAGAAACAAAACAACAACAGAAAAAAAAAACCCAAATAATGATAAATAATAATAAATAAATAAAATGGGTTATGGCACTAAAGAGAAAGTTCTCAAGGGAAGAATTGCAAATGGCTAGTAAACTGTTAAAAGCTATTCAACATTTTTAGCCACCAGAGAAATGTAGATTAAAACTACATTAAGAGTCTTCCTTGCCGGGCAGTGGTGGCGCACACCTTTAATCCCAGCACTTGGGAGGCAGAGCCAGGCGGATTTCTGAGTTCAAGGCCAGCCTGGTCTACAGAGTGAGTTTCAGGACAGCCAGGACTACACAGAGAAACCCTGTCTCGAAAAACCAAAAAAAAAAGTCTTCCTCATCTCACACAGGATATTCACCAAATATACAACTGGCAACTGATGTTGATGTGGGGGAAGAAGAAGAGTGAGCACTGTTTGTGGTATTCCAAACCAGCGTAACCGCTTTGGAAACCATGGAGAACCCTCATGAGGCTAGAAATGGAGTTACCCTAGGACACAGCTGTCCCACTCCTGGTCAAGTCTTCTCACCACCATCTCCTGCTCCTATACCTAGGGTCACCTAAGACCATTGGAAAACACGGATATTTACATTAAGAGTCATAAAACATTAGGGAGGTCGAGAGCTGCTGCTCTATAGACTCTTGCTCATCCGTGTTCTGTGCTGTTCTGTTCACACTAGGTAGGAATCAACCTTGATGCCCATCAGCTGAGGGATGGGTACAGAAAATGTCTCCTTTGCTGTGAAGAGACACCTTGATCACAATAACTCTTATGAAAGAAAACATTTAATAGTTGCTGCCTTACAATTTCAGAGGTTTAATCCATTGTCATCACCGCAGAAACATGGCAGAGTGCAGGCAAGCATGGTACCTAGAGAAGGACCCGAGAGGTCTACGTTTTGATCTGAAGACAACAGGAGACTGCCACACTGAGAATAGCTTGAACCTAAGAGACCTCAAAGTCTGCCCTCACAGGGACACAGTTTCTCCAACAAGGCCACACCTCCTAATCCTTTTCAAGTAGTGTGACTTTCTGATGACTAAGCATTCAAATATATGTGCCTATGGTGTCATTTTTATTCAGTCCGCCACAGTATCGTTAACAAAAATGGAAAGTGTAAGAAAAACCATATGGAAACCTATCTATTTCTTTTTTCAGACAGGGTCTCACTGTGTAGCTCTGGCTGTCCCAGAACTCACTGTATTGACCAGGCTGTCCTTGAACACACAGAGATCCTGCCTCTGCCTCCCAAGTGCTGAGATTAAAGGCAGTGCCCCTCTCTGTCCAGTTGAAACCTACTGTCTTATGACTCATTAACAATATAATTGGGGTCAGGTAGTGGAAGCCTTTAATTCCAGCATTCAGGAGGCAGAGGCAGATGGATCTCTGTGAGTTTGGGGATAACCTGGTCTACAGAACTAGCTCTAGGACAGCCAAGTCTACACAGAGAAACTCTGTCTTGAAAAAACAAAAAGAAAAAAAGGAAGAGAGAGAACCCTCATGAACATCTTGCCCCCATGTCACCTTCTCAAATCAGGGGATCAGAAACATTGTTGTTTGAAACAATGGCTTTCAGGATGTGCCTTGTTCTGGCACACTCCATTTTGTGAGTAGCATTTGATTCCATTTTGAGTGCAGATGTGGAGCATGGGAATTCTATATCTTATTGCGCATAGAGACACCGTCACCTACCCCATACCACTCATGAGCACAGACTAATAAGTAACTGATGCATAAGATTAAATACCAACTATAAATTTATCAAAATAGACTTGGAACACATCACTACATGGGTAAATTCAAATCAGATCAGAATTCTAGTTCAAGAAGCTATCAAACACACCAGAGCAGTACCCTCCTCTCTGTCCACGGAAAGGAAGACATCTTACACTGTGATAGGAATGGTTCATCTGACTACTTTGTGTGTGTGTGTGTGTGTGTGTGTGTGAGAGAGAGAGAGAGAGAGAGAGAACATGAGTATGTATGTGTATGTGCTTGAGTGTGTGATTCTCAGTGAGTGTGCATGTGTGTGTGTGTGTGAGAGAGAGAGAGAGAGAGAAAGAGAGAGAGAGAGAGAGAGGGAGAGAGCATGAGTATGTGTATGTGCTTGAGTGTGTGATTCTCAGTGAGTATGCATGTGTGTGTGTGTGTGTGTGTGTGTGTATGAACAGAGGACCTACTTTACTTCCCTAGGCTTTCACTCAGCTTAAATCCCATTGTTTAATGCAGACAAAGATTTGATGCACTCAAATGATCATCTTTTTATCTGTCCACGCCTGGGCCTGTATCTTAGGTACAGAGCCTGTGCAGCTCAACTCAGTCCCGAGACCCTACAGCAACTGGTGTCTTACTCTCTTCCCTCAGCACTGCAGTATAACTCAGCATCTGTATCCATTTTCTGCTCTGCCAGGAAGGCCTCCTTGAACTTGAACTCGACTGTAGCTCCTTTAACCCTTTTGTAGTCATTCTAAAACGTGCAAATAAACAAAGAGATAGAATTATGGTTTGGTGTGTAACATGTCCTCCAAGAGCTAGTAGTTAAGATTGGGATAAAAGTCTTTCCAGTGGCCAGCTATCCCTTGGTAAATTGAGGCCAGTGAGACTGACGGAGGTGAGTGTTTTGTGATTTTGAGAATAAGCAGATTCAAATGTGTCACAGCTTTCTCTTCTCAGGGATGTGTTTTCTTTACATCCATAAGTACTGAATACTTTCTCATCTCTCATGCAAAACACCCTCTAGATAGACAAAGAACACAAAATACACGCAATCTAGAGATTTACTCTGCATAGTGTTTCCTAGAGAGATATACTTTGTAAAACTAGGTGCTGTGGCTCAGGCTGGGCTCATCTTTTTGCTTCTGGAAGGCAGTGATCCAGTCAGGGCATGCGGTATGGGCATCCAGGTGACAACTTCTCATGTGTCTGTTAGACAGAAGGTCTGTCTAATGAGGTCTTCCCCTGTTAGCTCACTGACAACTGCAGCTAGGAGATTGTTATGGCTGTACCTGCAGCCTAATTGGAGCTGTATTTCTGCTTTGACAGTCCTGGTCAACATTCCCAGTAAGAACCTGTGTTATCATAGTTCCAGACTGTCCCAGTGGACTGGAGCGTGTTAACCCTTGCTGTGTGAGGTGGGCTCCCTAACCACTTCCTGCCGAGGAAGGCTGCCAGAGAACACTCGCCCCAACTGCATTATGGATTACCCAGATCCAGGAGGTTATGGTTTTTGATTGGACTGGCTGTGAACATTTACCTTTGTGTCCTCAAAATTTAGTGTTTGGCTTGGAAACATTTCAGTGAATGAGTGAATGAACAGGCAGGATGCTGTCTGTGGCCCCTTCCCCAACCCCAGGATTATGAATCTCCACAGGTTGCTGCTTTGGCGGGCCAGCAGAGCCCGTCCTCATTCTTTCCACATGGGAAGCATTGACCCAAGAGCCTTACTTCTTCCCTCAGATCAGAGATGTTCACAGCTTGTATTCTCTTCTCTTTAAAATGTAAACAACATCATGATTCAGGGAGAAGAGAAATCAGTCTCTTGTACTTGAATTCCACCTCCATACTACCCATCTCATGGCACTTCCATTACCCAATGGGCCCTTCTCCCACCTTTGGGGTACAGTTCCCATCAGCCTGTTCCCAGGATGATCTGATACCTGTGGTCCAACTCCATCTATTTTGTACTCTAAGGGTCTCAATCCTCCCTTTCCCAGCAAGGCTTCAGAATTGACAGTCACCCTGCCACACCAGAGTCCAAGGTGTTCACAAATGCACCAGGTGACGCTCCACGTTGCATATCAAGGAAACCTTCATTTTCATCTGTGAGGAGGCTTTGCCATCCTCCCTCTGATTTATTGATTTCACATCATCCAGGTTAGCCCTCCGTCCTGTTCTAAGGGCCGGACCTCAGCCTTCTTTCACGTATTCGTATTTGGCTATTTCAGCTCTTGGGCTTGACCTACATAATAAGGTTAGTAGCTGAGGCTATCGCCAGAGCGAACTGGTGCTGGCACCATGTTCTTGAGCCTCCAGTACTCTGAGATAAACACGCATCTTTTTCTTGATACAATTACCCAGCCTCGGGTATTTTGTTATAGTGAAGAAAAACAGGAGCTGGGAGTTGCGAGGGAAGGAAAGGAAGAAGGGGAGGGGTAAGGGTGAAAACAAAAACAAGAACCAGAGTGAAAGCAAGCATTGTGGAAATGCAGTGTGCTCGTTAGAGTGGTGGAAACGTCCTTGTAAAAAGGAATGGAAGAAGAATTCTAAAGTGGGGGTGGAGGGCGGGGCCTAGAGAAGATGGGCGGAACAGGTCTAAGATGATCAGTAGTCCGAAGATGCTGAGAGGATGCAAATGTGGACTCAGCACTGACCAACCAGTGAAGACCCTGTATGGGCGGGGCACGTGCTGATGAGAGGAGACCAGCGTGAACAAGCCCAAAGTCCTGGACCTCACTGAGCGTCCTTTCCAGGGGAAAGAGACAAGTAGCAAACACAGAGACCATTGGAGGATTATAAGTACTGTGTACAGAAAGAAACAAACCATGGAAAGGGATTCAGGGGTGCCCGCAGAAGAGAACTCATTTTAAAGACAGGAACTTTGATTTAGCGCAAAGATCAATCTATGTTAGCACAGTAGGAACCCAGCTTGAGCCAACCATAGGCTTCTGGTTATGACTGCCATTTCAAAGTTACATTTTTAATTTATTTATGTGGTGATGTGTAGGGAGTTGGTCTGATGTTGCTTGTATTTAAATGCTAACTACTGCCTCCCAAGATCTGGTCACCCTGTAAGCAGATCCTCACAGTACACCAAGAGATACTATGTAAACCTTGCTCCCCAATTTAACTAGTCAGTAAAAGGCCTGTGATTGGGCAGAAGAGGGAGAAAGGTGGGACTTGGCGATCAAGTGAAGGTTCTCAGGAGAGATGAAAGAAAAAGAAGAAAGCACACAAGAACACAGAGAGTGGACATATGGCTAGGATCTAAGTTAGAATAGCTCCAAACCTGCCCAATCTAGGCTTACAGCTTGTGAATAAAACACCTGGATTGTACGTCCTTTATACAGGCTAGCTAGAATTTATCATTCCTTTCAAAATGATTCGTTGTCACGTTTGGTGGCAAATGCCTTCACCCACTAAATCATCTTGCCAGCCATTGTTGCCATTTTTGGCATCAGGTGACCCTGGCACATATCCCAAACCCTGTAGGATAAACACAGCCATAGACAGCCCAGTATTTCATGCTACACACAGACCCTGGAAAGCCGGGAACATTCCAATTGGCCACGGTCCACCTTTGTTCAGCTTAGCATGTAAATCTCGTCTTTCTTTGAGATGTGAGGATCTCACTGTCTGTACTTTCATGCATAAGTCTTTGCTGGATGTGTTCTCTGCAGCCTTGGGCTTGTCTGCCTTTGGAGTCCCCGACACCTTCTCTTTCAGGTGGCTCTCACTATACAGCACACGCCAAGCTTTTCCAAAACAATCCAATCTCTTTCACTTTCATTACAGCTTCATTTCTGAAACCTGTCCATCAGACCATTTCAGCCTTAAAACAATCCCGTGACAAGGTCGGGGGAACTGAGTCTCTGTGCCTGCTGCCCCCTTTTCCAGCTGTCCAGGGATAGTGCGCTGTACCATGATCTGGGCAGTGTAAGAGCAGAGTTACATTTCCTCACAGGTTTGAAGGTCAGAACTCAGAGATCAGAATGTGGACAGAATCCTTCTGAGGGCTGTGAAGTGACGATCTGCTCCATGCCTCCCTCCGTGGCTGTTAGGTAGCCATTCTCCCCCTGTATTCTCACATGCTCAGTCTTCCCTCTGTGTGTGGTTGTGTCCTTAATCTCCCCATTATAGAAAGATACCCATCGTTTACATTGGGGGTCATTTGTATGACTTCATTTTTTTAATTTCATTTTAATATTGTGCAACTGTTTGCCTTGTCTAAGGTCATGTTCCAAATGAGGCCTAGTCTGAGGTAGTCAGACCTTCCGATGTAAATCTGGAGAGGCAGAGCACAGGGAAGCTCATAAGAAATGTCCAGCTCCCTTGGACTTCAGATTTCACAGCTTGTGTTGGCCGGCTCATCGAGGCTAGACAGGTAGATGACCTGCCCCATGCACCATGGCTGTCAGTGCACAACCCACTCACTATTTGAGAATCTGTTTAGAAACAAAGAGCTTTCCATGGAAGTTCTGCCTAACTCATTTGGAAAGATAAATATTTTGATATTATAGCACAGACTCCAGAAGTCCTGATTGGATTAGAACAGGATCTGGACTCTGACTAACCCCGAATAGATCTATGGCCTGTTCTGAGGCTGAACAGAAGCTAAGAGAAAGAATGATTATAGCAGAAACTAAGAAACAGCAAAATGAGCAACAGAGAAAGAAAAAAACGTTAGGAGGAATACAAATCCAAGGAGACAGGAGGAGAGGGTTAGAGGAAGAAGGGAAAAGAGGTCATGGGGTTGTGAGTTACCTCGGGTCACCTCAGAAATTACACCTCCTCTCTGGAGACTTGGTAATACATGCAAATGTGTTTCTCGGAGAGTCAAGTGTTATTCGATGGGAAAGTGTTGTTTTCTAAGGTAGAAATATTCAGGCATGGTGCCCTTTTGAGGTCAGCATTTCAGGTTTCCTGCCAAATGCTCCCTAGATTTTTTTTTTTTGGGGGGGGTGTTGTTAATTTTTAAGCCACAACTAAAATAGCTTAAATCTTTTGTGAGTTGCCAGTCTCAGTCTTCATTGCTCTGGGATGCTTGATTTCTTTAAAATCAGCAAGTATGAAAACCTTCCAAGACACATTAATCTGTGCAGTAAGAGATCAGGCTGGACCGTTTACTCACTGCACGAGGTCCTGGGATAACTCCTAGAGACCGGGAAGGCAAGTGACAGATGTCTGTTTCTCAGGTGTAGTATCTTGTCTAAATTTCCTGTGAATGATTTAGCAATGTTCCGGCACCTTGTACCTCAGGCCCATTTGACTTACAAACTGAGTCAGCAAAAAGCAAGTCTTTCCTATAATCTCTGAGCTAAACGATTTGTAAGCTATATACCCTATGTGCTAGTCTGTCAGCACTGTGACAGAAGACCTAAGGGCAGACCAGCTTAGTGGAGGGAAGGTTTGTTTTGGCTCACATGTTCACAAGTTACAGTCTACGGCTGTGTGACTGACTCCATTGGGCCTGGGTCTGTGAGAAGTGTAGAGGACAGGCTAGGAGTCCCCCAAATCTTTAAACTAGGTCTCACCTCCTAAGAGCCCACCACACTATGAACCCATCACTAGATTAATCCATGAATGAGGTCAGAGCTCCCACGGTCCAGTCACTTCCCAAAGCCTCCCCACCGAACAGTAGTGCTTCACTGGGGAATAACTTTTGAACGTGCGAGCCTTTGGAAGAGAGTGTGAACGCAGACTGTAACATCTTCACTTTTATGTACCTCTAAGACCGACTCAGTGACAACTTGCTAAGTGAAATTCATAAGCAGAGCTAAGGTGGACCCAAATTTTGAGGATTCTGGTTTGGACATTCCACCAAGAGGGCTGACAGTGGCACAGCAGCGGCCCCGCTGGGCCCCCGAGTTGTCTGGGCCGGTGTTTCCTTATCACTGTGTCATAAGTGGGTCAAAGTCCCCAGCTGCTGCCACTCGTCCACTCAGTTATGATTCACTGCTAATTCAGCTCTGCTGTGGCAAGGTCGTTGAGCTTGAGTGATATGTGTCCCAACGGCTTCATTACTGAAGTGAAACTTCGTTTTTATTCATTTACTGCTTTGGTTCTTCCAGACAGAGTTTCTCTGTGTAGCCCTGGCTGACCTGGAGCTAACTCTTTTTAGACCAGGCTGGTCAACCTGCCCTGCTTTCGAGCGATGGGATAAAAGGTGTGAGCCATCACACCCAGCTTTGTAATTTTCTTGTCATTGTATAGACAAGAATGCATCGCAGTGGGATCACGGTCACGTATGCCTTGACGGCTAAGGCAAATAAACACCTAATCTTTCCAAATGCCCTTTGTACAGGTCCCTCGATAGTAACCTTCAGTAAGTTGTCTGCTTGTACACGAGAAAGGGAAGGGTAGGCCTACTCTGCTACTTTGCCCAATTTGAAAGCAGTGTTAAGAGTAAGGAAAAGGTTGAAAACCAAGCTTAAACAACAGACTGTGTCACACACCTTGCAAATGGCTTGCCAGTGACATGTGCGAAATTAATTTCTCTCAGCAGATGTTTGGATAATAAAAATACATATTTAGTTTTCTCCAGCTCCTGCTCAGCTGTGGGCTCACTGTGGCTGTAGCAGCAAGCAGTGGAATCCAGTGAACAGGTAGAGCAGAGGTTGAGAATTGAGGCCAGTTATTCTGGGAGAAAAGGTGAACAGACTCTAGCCAACCGGGGCCTGGCAATCATAGCTCAGCCAGGTTTTGCCCTTCTCCCCGATTCCCTCTGCCTTGCTAAAAACAGTTAGATTACATTCCTAAAGCTAGCCACCAAGGTCTATTCCCTTATTAGGCCACTTCCTCCTCCTCCTGAGACGGACTACCAAGGTCCAGGGATCAAAGTATTGAAATCCAGCAATCAATAGTCCCATTTGGTTCACCTAATTAGCATACCCAATCAAAATATGCCAGCACATCCTAATCCATTCTAACACAGAGCTCCCCCCCCCCTTTTTCTCTTCTTATAAATTACACCTGCAAGGTCATTTGCTGCTATTTTTCTGCCTGAGTCAGAAAACAGTTACTTACATTTTTCTTCCCCACTTAATAAAGCGTCACTCTGAAAACAGGTTTTTGGGTGTGGTTTGTGCCTAATCAGGGTCTAAAAAGGACCCCGTGCTCTGTGTGTGTGGGGTCTCCTTCAAGAGGTCCCAGGGCAACTGCAAATATTACCAGACAGCATTGGGCTCTGCAGGAGGGACTACAAGACACAACTATTGCGTTGTTAAAGTTGCTTGTTATACAACGGCCAGTGTCCCTAACAGCCTGAAGTACCTTTGAGGGACTGATCACTTTGAGATATCCTTTGGCATCCAAGGAAATAGGGGTCCCACAAATGGGGCTGGGATGACTGAGGTACAATTCAGCATAAAATAATTCTCCCTAGAAGAGCCTGCTGAATTTATTTGTATCTGTGACAGCATTGTGCCACCTGTATAGCACAGGACTCCAGCTTTCCTCACAAGCTGTGCTTCTCTGGGGGATCTGGGTTTCCATCTTTGAGAGGCAGGTTGGAAGATAGACTTGCTGAAGAACTGGAGGATCCGACCAGTCTGCTATGACCCCTTCCTCCTCTGTGCAGCCTGTGTCAGTCTGTACGTCAGCTGCCCATAGGATTGCCAGGAGGACAACACAACTGACACACGCATTCTCACTCACTCCGCACACACGCAGTATCTCCAGCCATATGTAAACATTGTGAACATCCAGAAGATACATAAAGGTACAGTCAGATGGATGGACTGAGGGATGGACAGACTCTTCCATACAAGGGTGGTGATGCTTGCAAATAGCTTAACTTCTATTTAGCCACCTTGAGAGAAAGGTTTCTCTTTTCCTGTATCCATATATACAAGGCAAGGCAAAGGATCTGATTGGCCATTTCTGGGTTGCATGCTGTTAGTATTCTGTCTAAACTCCACCTCCACAATTACCTGGCAACAGCCAGGTAGGCCTGCACACTATAAAAGGGGCTGCTTGCCCCCTCCTCCCTCTCTTGCTCTCTTGTTCTCTTGCCCTCTTGCCTCTAGCTTCTCTCTGCCCCCTTGCCCTTCCCCCCTTCCCCCTCTCTCCACGTGGTCATGCCCAGCCTCTACTCCTCTACTTCTCTTCTCTCTCT